>NC_063049.1:9305536-9605536 GCF_018812025.1 Megalobrama amblycephala | reverse complement strand
ACCTAACTGCAGTTCATTTTATTTTTTCGTCAGATAGCAAAAGATCTATATCCATGATCAAAATGGAGCAAACAATATGGACATATCCTATCCAGATGGGATTAGATTTCTCAGAGGACCTCTGAGTTAGCCAAGAAGAGGTCATTTTCCGAATCACAAACAAATGGGAAAACACTCAATCTGTACGTGAATTTTGGCCTCACTATATTTTTATTTATTTATTTATTTATTTATTTTTTTTTGTTTATCTCACAAAGAACCGGTTCATAAGATTCATTTGTTAGTGCAGCACTGCTTAAATTTTTTATTTTATACTGGGATAATTCTGGAGTGGCAAAACTTTTTCTTGCGTTGCATTTGTTTAGGACGTGTTGCTTATGTGCAGACAAACACATATTACGTGACTCTGACTCTTGTTACTAGTGATTTAGGCAGTGAAAGTGAAAGTGTTGCTTGGGTGGATCGTGCTCTGCTGTTATTGTATATTTACGCCTGCGATAACACAGTCCTCATGACTTCAGATCATATGCTGTCAGTTTCTTCTTGCTGTGTGGATTGCTCAGAAGAATTTGGTAAGAAACAATCAGGCTACTTGTCTCCATTTTTGTTTATTTTTACTGTTGCATTGATAATCGTTAAGTTTGAACTGCATTTATATAGCATTTATTAATCTTTGTTAATGTTAATTTCAGCATTTACTAATACATTATTAAAATCTTGTTAACATTAGTTAATGCACTGTGAACTAACATGAACAAACAATGAACAACTATATATATATGTGTATATATATATATATATATATATATATATATATATATATATATATATATATATATATATATATACGCGTGTGTGTGTGTGTACGTATGTGTTTTTCAGAAGACTTTTTTAACAGTCAAATGTAAAATGAACTGACATCTTATAGGCTTAAAGTAATTTAATTGTTTTGAATGTACTTCAAACTTCTATCCTTGCAGTGAAACTACTGCCCTTCTCTTCTTGGTTTAAAAATTGTTCCTGCATCTTGTGCTCTGAAGCTTAAAAGTCATATTGAATAAAGGTAATATCCAGTAGTTTAATTTTTACTCATCTCAAACAGCTATGCTAAGTGGTTCCTCATATGTGTAAAATTATATTTGAAATACCACCTAATATTTAGAATTAAGTTCACTTCTTGTCATCAAGTTCACATTGCATTTACTGCATAATACACTATATTGAAATTATAACTTTAAAAGGTAAGTTTCAAGTAATAAGCTAAATGATTAACTTTACCATGGTTTTGGCTGTCTCCCATAAGAGTGCAGGCCTGCAAGTATGACTGCCCCTAGACTTTGTAAGGCATTCCTTTCCAAATGTGCAGGGCTGCATTGAAAAGTATGAGTAGATCATAGAAACCTTTGCCATCAGTGATTTCTTCGATGAACTAAGGCTTGCGATGCTTTTGGGAAGCGCAGCCAAATCAACAACTGACATGCATCAGGGGTTAACATTTAAAAGACACACATAGTTTTACTGTTTCACTGGTTGTCCAGATGTTTAGAAAATTTTGTAACTCTTGATGGAAATATCATTCTTGTTGTAAAATAAAAAAAAGTTATTATTAATGGTCACCATTGACACCTATAGTCAGTGTCATGCTACCGTTATTCACATGGATTTATATATATAAATATATATTTAAATATTGTGATGTGAAATGCCTTCGTAAAAAGCTTTGTCTTCTTTTAGTACACAAATAACATTCACTGAATGGTGAATCAAGCTTTGAATGCCCTGATTGATTCTACTTCTATTCATTCAACAGTCAATTTCACATCTGTGAAAACTTCTCTTCTTGGTCCAATAATTATTCTTGCAGAAGCTTCAAAGTCAGAAGGAAGGTAAGATCTCTCATCATGATTCCCTTGTTTTAGTCATATTAAATGCAATAATGATTCTTTATTTTGAAATAAGATTAGATCAGCCATTAGGTCAAGTGGGCCAGATAAAGATACTGTGTCTCAAGTCTTTAATATAATAACTAGCCACTCAACTACTTCAACTGTTGTCACAGTACGATTGGAAGTGATGCCAACATTGGACAGGAAGTGACACTAACGGACAGGAAGTGAAGCTAACATTGGATTCGAGCGTGTTTTGATGCCTTCCTTCCTTCAATGTGTATTCCCCAAGGCAGCATTTTTCAGTTTTTCAGGGTTTCTACGCAGTTTGGAAATGTATGGAATTTGATTTGAGTAATTTTCAGGTCTGGAAAAGTATAGAAAAAAGAAAGCAGAGTATGGAAAAATATTTGTATTTCCAGAGTATTGCCCCTATTTAGTTTTCTATAATAGAAAATTAAGAATTTAATGAAAATAATTTTATCATACAAGAATTGTGTTTTCATGGCAGCTGTTGAGTGATTTTTTTTAGCGATTGTTAAACATGACTGAATGAATTCAAGATGCAAAAATGCAGGTTATATGAGTGTTTTGGGTTTGGGTTACGCTGTGTGGTTTCTTGGTCGTTAAAGCAGACCTAAGGCCTTGAAATATGACGTACTGCCCTAACGAAAGCCACATTTTGAACACTTACTGTATTTACATTACCAGTCTTTTTTATAGACCCTTGAACTTGGCAAATAGAACAATGCACAAAGCCGTATCGCACCATCAGCCCATTTCGTGTCATGGTCTCTCTGTCGCCACAGAGGACATTACGCCTTGATATTAGAGGTACAACCCTATGGAAAGACAAATTTGGAGAAAATAAATCTCTATCTATTCATGTGAATCCATACTCTTGTTTTCTTCATAGTAAGATGGCAGTGACACATTGCCAGGAAATTGGTATAGAAATTGTAATGCGCTGGCACGCAAAAAAGTTCCCTTAATATTTACAGATGACGGTACTTGATACCAAATATAAAGCTGAAAATAATGCCGTATGAATCATTTATGTTAGTCTGAAAATCTACAGACACATTTGGAAATTTGGGAAAGTATGAAATTTTGAAATGGAAAATGTGTAGGAACCCTGGTTTTCGGATGCAGTCTTGGTTTCACATAGGAGCAAGGCTTGTGATAACAGCTCAGAGAGCAAAAAACAGATTATACTAATATTATTGAAGTTCTGTTAAAGTGGGCAGGGCAATATTCATATGAAAAGGTAACTGAACAAAAAAAATGATTTTCTGTTTTTATTGTTTGGTTATATGCTTTTATAGCTCATTGCATGTATTGTACACTGCCTGGTATGCATCCTTGGATGATGTAAAGACAAAGAAATCTATAATGTTTGTTTATAATATTACAATAGTTTTTTTTTAATAATACAGTTGATGTGATTCTATTTTAGATGGCTACATTTACAGAGTATGGTGAAATGACTCAGAGGTACCTGGAAGATCTTAAAACATTCATATCTACTCAGGATCTCCCATCAGCAATAAACATGATTAAAAATTACCTTGAGAAGCAAGATCAGGAAGAACTTAACATCGCTGTGACGGGAGAGTCGGGTTCCGGAAAGTCCACGTTTGTCACTGCGTTCAGAGGTTTAGGGGATTAAGATGAAGGCTCTGCTAAAACTGGCCCAGTAGAAACCACTGTGACGACTGAATTTTACCTTCACCCAAAATACAAAAATGTGAAAGTGTGGGATCTTCCAGGCATTGGAACACCAGACTTCAAAGCCGATGAGTATCTTGAAAAGGTTCAGTTTAAACGCTATGATTTTTTCATCATCATTGCTTCAGAACGGTTCAGAGAATGCCACACTCAGCTGGCCACAGAGATCAAGAACATGGGGAAAAGTTTTATTTCGTTCGTTCAAAGACTGACTCGTGCATTGATGCTGAGAAGAGGAAGAAGAACTTTGATGAGAAAGAGATGCTGGATATCATCCGAAAGGATTGTGAAAATGGTTAGTTATTCAGTTCACATGACAATGATTTGAGCAACAAATAGATTAAGGTGTTGTTGTGTTTGAAAATTGTTATATTGAATAAAAATATATTGCATTTATATGTAAAATCAAAGACGTTTATAAATATAGCTGTGGGCCAGTTATTGGGGTTCAAGCACTTTAAGGCTTTAAATACATAAAAAGGTATTATATTTTATTTAGCAAGCATATAAACACTTATATCATAGATGGAAAAGACCATTTACAGCCAATACAGGCAATTTACTAAAGAAGTAGTTATAGCGCCACCTATTGCCTGATCTCCACCACTTTTTTGGGTGTCCATACATATGTGTGTCAAATTTGGTGAAAATATCTCATTTTGTTTTGATGTTATAGACATATATGAGAGCATAATTTTTTTTTTTTTTTTTTGCCACTTCCTATCAAACTTTTGACATTTGGGCATTATCGTTTAGTTAATGACCAATGGTTTCATATTTTCTATGGTGGTTTTGTCTTGATCAGACTAACGGTTTTGAAGATATTAGCAAAAGTTTTTTAAGCGCTAAATCACAACACTACACAAACCATCAGGCGAACCCTTGCATGTTTTATATCATTGGACTCTGCAAGGATCCAGGAGTCTAATGAGGTGACTCCTGGGAAAATAAGTTGACCACACCCAAAGTAATAAGCAATTTTAGTTTTACCAGTAGGTTGTGCTGGCTTGAAACTTCTCAGGCTCCTTTAGGGCATCATGACCTTTTGTTCCGATCGGCCTCCATTAACCTTGTCGCCACCTATTGGCCAATCTGGGTCATACTCTGTCAACATCTCCCCAAATTGAGACCTATCATCTGGCCAAGTTTCAAGTCTCTAGGCCTTACGGTTTGATCAGCATGATCATTTTTATGGCATAATAATAATAATAATAATAAATATAGCTGCAAGCAGCAATTACGGGGCCAAGCACAAAAACAGCACAAGAAGCCAGCCAACATGGCTGGGAGCATCAGACCAACAGCAGCAGTGAGCAATTAGAAAAAAAAGTTATTAGCATTTTTGTCAATTTTGTTATAACTTTTGACCACAAGGTGGCGCTGGTCCGAAACTTCTCAGGCTCCTTCAGGGCATTGTCCTGATGACCCATACCAAATTTGTGAATTTTGGTCAAACCCATCAGAAGTTATAAGCAAAAATAACCATTTTTCATATCTCCACTCCAGTAGGTGGCGCTGCGCCGAAACACTGTATCTTGCCTCAGGTCATGCTTGTGATGACACGTACCAAGTTTGGTCTGAATATGTTAAAGCATTGTAGAGATACAGCTTCAAGAGTAATTTTTGCAGCATATCTCAAATTCTTTGCTCCGGTATACGAAAACAGTTTGACTTATCGACTTGAAATCCATAACTTTTTGTCGGCATGGTCTGAAGATGAGACGGTTCAATTTTGGTGAAAATCGGAGCAGAGGTCTAGGAGGAGTTCGAAAAAGTAGGTTTTTAAAGAAAAACAATATGGCAGACAGGAAGTTCAGTTGACTATGGCAAATTTGATATCTATGTTCTCAGCATGAACCAAGGAATCTACTGAGACAAGTTCCATTACAATCGGTCAATATAGTCAAAAGTTATTAGCATTTCTGTAAATTTTGTTATAACTTTTGACCACAAGGTGGCGCAGTGCTGAAACTTCTCAGGCTCCTTCAGGGTATTGTGCTGGGGACCCATACCGAGTTTTGTAACGATACGCTAATGCGTTCGTAAAATACAGCATTTATAGCACGAAATTCAAAATAGCCGACGGCCAAAATGTCCGATATGAGAAAATTGGATATCATTTGACTCGGCATGATACCCCGAATCCAACAAGACCAAATTTATGATTTTTGGACAAACCCTTCAGAAGTTATAAGCAAAAATATCCATTTTTCATATCTCCGCACCAGTAGGTGGCGCTGAGCCGAAACACTGCATGGTGCCTAAGGTCATGCTTGTGAAGACATGTACCAAGTTTGGTCTGAATATGATAAAGTGTTGCAGAGATACAGCCTTACTTCTATTTTCGCAAGCGCTACGTACAATTCGTTCGTGTGTTTTTCGAAAACGGTTTGAGCAATCGACTTGAATTCCATAACTTTTTTTCAGCATGGTCTGAAGATGATCTGGTTCAATTTTCATGAAAATCGGACTAACGGCCTAGGAGGAGTTCGAAAAAGTAGGTTTTTCAGAAAATTCAAAATGGCGGAAAAATTTTCATGACGGAAAATGACGTCATATGATGCAATCGATTCGTCTTGACCCAAGGAATCATAGGAAAAAAGAATTTTGTTTCTAGCCCTTATGGTTCAAAAGTTATTAGCATAAACATAAGTGCAACTTTGGACAGCTGGTGGCGCTAGAGGGATTGAGTTAGAGACTCCAAATTTGCTATGGACAAAGGTCATTCTGTCCTCTAACTGTGTGCCAAATTTCACAACTTTCCCGCAAGCGGTTCTATGGGCTGCCATAGACTTCAAGAGCGGAAGAAGAAGAAGAAGAATAATAAGCGTACGGAACGCCAACAATAACAATAGGTGCCTAAGCACCTTCGGTGCTTGGCCCCTAAAAATCCTTGCAATTACAATAGGGATTCAGCACTGCTTTAATTTTCATGATTATGCTGGATGGTATACATTGGCCTATCAGCCTATTTAATAAGATACTATTAAAAATATATATAATCCTTTGTTGATGACTTTTTTGATTCTGTCTAGGTCTGAGAAAGATTGGTATAGAGGATCCTGTTGTGTTCCTGATCTCTGCCTTTGAGCTTGAAAAATATGTTCCCTTTCAGTCGGTCACGTTCGACGTACGTCAGTAGTGACCGACGAATTGGGATATCGCTTAGAGAGCCCTATCAGCTTCGTGTGAACTAAAACAAGCTAATGGAATTGGCGTGCAATATTTGCATAATGCGCACCGCCTCCGACAGGTGTATATAAATAGGAAGCAGATGCAATCGCACTCTGTCTTTCGCTTCGGAGCCAAACACTGGTGTTCTGCTTCAAAGAAGACTTTCACAAAGTGAAACTAAAACTAAAACTGCCTCAGAAGAGGATCAACAGCGCTGTTTTGTGTTGGTAGTCAAGGCACTTCAGCGAGGTCGCGAGCTTCCGGGGAGCCTGAGCTTAAAGCTCTCAACTGCTGTTTTTACAGCAACCCTCAAATCCACCTAAAAGAATAGTGTGTGTTGCGATTTGGGCCGGTTTCCCCGGTGTGTCAGGAAGTGGTGTACCTGAACACATCGCGTCACTCCCTGTGTGCTTCAGCACGAGTGAGCTGACTGTTCCCCTTCTAAAAGAGCTTTACAGACGAACCCTGACAGTATGTCATTTCGTCTGTGCGTTACTGGGTGCGGTCGTTCCCTGGTCCCTGCTGATGGGCACAATCGCTGCATCTCGTGTTTGGGCGTTCAGCACGCTGAAGCAGCTTTTGTGGATGGTTCATGTTCCCATTGCGGGAATATGAATATCGCGGTGCTGAGGTCTAGACTCTCCTTCCTGAAGTCTCAGGAAGCGGGGGTCCCCTCCCCTATGCCCCGTACGACTTTTTTTTCCGGCCCCGGACGGAATGACGGTTCGGCGGCGTATAGGAAGGATGACTTGAGGATCACGGTTAGGGCTTCCCCGCCGAGCGTCGCTCCGCGGGCCCCTGCCGCCTCGTCAGCACCGCAACCCATCTTGCCGCCGTTGGTTTCCGCTGGGCCCTCTACGGACTGTCCAGCCGTTACCTTTGGTGCGCCTGCAGCGGAGCAGATGTCGATCTCTGCATCGGAAGGTGAGCCAGAGTCCTCGGGGGAGGAAGATCCGCTGCGCTGCCGCCCTCCGGGACGGTAGCGTTGCCCGAGTCAGATCCCGAGTTGACGGCTGTGCTTTCCCGGGCCGCCGAGTGTGTTGGGCTCGTGTGGAATCCTCCACCCTGCCCCGGCCCATCTCGGTTGGATGATTGGTACTTGGGGGGGGGTCGCGCTGGTCAAACCCAGCGTCCCGCCCCAATGCCCTTCTTCCCGGAAGTGCACGATGAGGTGACCAGGTCTTGGCAAGCACCGTATAGTGTTCGTGCAAGGCCTGGTCCCTCGTCCGCCTTCACCTCCCTGGACGGCGGGGAAGCCAGGGGATACGTGAGGATCCCACCAGTCGAGCGGTCTGTTGCGATGCAACTGTGTCCAGCGGCCACCGGCTGGCGTGGTGAGCCGCGCCTCCCGTCCCGGGCCTGTAAGTGTGGTCCCTGGACGGGATGCGGAGGTTCTGAGTGATCTCCCGCAAGCGGTCGTAGACACCATCACTTCCGCTAGAGCTCCTTCCACTAGGAGCCTCTATGCGCTGAAGTGGAACCTGTTCGTTGAATGGTGCTCCTCTCGCGGAGAGGACCCCCGATCATGCTCGGTCAGATCTGTGCTTTCCTTCCTGCAAGAGGGCTTGGAGCGAAGGCTGTCTTCCTCCACCCTCAAGGTGTATGTCGCCGCTATCGCTGCACATCACCATGCAGTTGAGGGTAAGTCCCTGGGGAAACACGATCTGATCGTCAGATTCCTGAGGGGGGCGAGGAGACTGAATCCTCCTCGCCCTTCCTCCGTACCCTCTTGGGATCTGACCCTGGTTCTCACAGCTCTCCGGGGTCATCCCTTTGAGCCTTTGCAATCAGTCGACCTGAAAGTAATGTCTCTCAAAACTGTCCTTCTGGTTGCATTGGCTTCCCCTAAGAGGGTAGGGGATCTGCATGCATTTTCGGTCAACGAATCGTGCCTAGAATTCGCTGGCACGCAGGCGCCTCGCTGACAGATATCTGTAGAGCTGCGGGCTCGGCGACACCTAACATGTTCGCTAGATTCTATAGCCTACGTGTAGAGCCGGTATCTTCCCGTGTACTCGCTTCCACTAGCCGGTAGATGAGTTGAACCCGCTCTAAGTGTCGGCTTGCAATGCCATTCCCGCCCCCTGGGCCGGATGCGTGCATATTTCGACTCCAGTCGCGTTCCCCGCTTGGCGAACCCTGTCGAGTTCCTCCGCCTCCCCCTTCGGCTCGGACATTGCGGAGTGTCTGATGCCAGGCCTACATCCGTCGCTGACGCTGTCTGTTGGCTGGGGTCCATATGTCGTGACTCCTCTACGTGAGCGGTCCCATATGTGTAATTGTCCACGGTTTAAAACTCCCTACGGCGAGTCCGTGTCTTTCCCTTAGCAGAGCCAGCTCTGCTGTCACCTGTCAGATGAGTCTCCCCCTACCCAGGTGGAGCCATCCCAGGGACTCCATATGCGTACTGCCCCCCGGGCCAGTCCATATGTGTATTCTCCACGTAAACTCCTCCCCCATTGGGTAGGTAGTGGCCTCCGCAGCGTCCCCTACGGGTTCGCTTCCCCAGTGTAGTCTAGTTTACTTAGTGGGTATTAGGTAAAACAGCAGTAAACTCCTCGGCGTGAGCTCACCCCCTTCTCCATTCCTCCGGTGCTATGGGCGGCCAGAGCTCGCGTTGAGCAGGGGTTTCGTAACTGTGGCGCTTTAGTTGGGATCCCAATTCATCGGTCACTACTGACGTATGTCGAACGTGACCGACTGAAAGGGAATGTCTCGGTTACGTATGTAACCCTCGTTCCCTGAAGGAGGGAACGGAGACGTACGTCCCGTCACCACAGTTTCTGTACCCTCGCTGATGTGCGGACACCAGTTGTCTCCTCAGTGAAAAACAGAGTGCGATTGCATCTGCTTCCTATTTATATACACCTGTCGGAGGCGGTGCGCATTGTGCAAATATCGCACGCCAATTCCATTGGCTTGTTTTAGTTCACACGAAGCTGATAGGGCTCTCTAAGCGATATCCCAATTCGTCGGTCACTACTGACGTACGTCTCCGTTCCCTCCTTCAGGGAACGAGGGTTACATACGTAACCGAGACGATTTAAATCAGCTGCAGGAGAGAATGGAGAAAGAGATTCCACAGCATAAGAGACGTGTGCTGATGTTGGCTTTGCCGAATATTACACTGGAGATTAATGAGAAAAAGAAGAAAGCTCTAGAGGAAAACATCTCTATAGTTGCCTTCCTGTCTGCATGTGCAGCTGCTATGCCTCTTCCTGGTCTTTCAATCGCTGTAGATATAACCATCATAGCAACAGAGCTAACAAAGTACTACATCGCGTTTGGTCTGGATGATCCATCCCTGCAGAAGATCTGTCAAAGATCTGGGAAAACTGTAAAGGAATTGAAGAGTCTGATGAAGTCTCCTCTGCATCAAGGGATAAACCCAAGTTCAATATTAACCTGGCTGGGTGCTGCGTCTCTTCTTGTATCAGAAAATACTGTTGAGTTAATTTTGAGCCTCATTCCCATTATTGGCAGTTTAGTGGCAGGAGGACTGTCTTATGTGACAGTCTCAAATATGCTTAAGAGAGCTCTGGATGACATTGCTGAAGATGCTAGGAACTTCTTGCTGAACTTGCTGAAAATTCACATTTTTTTTACATGTCTTTCTTACATATATATATATTACTTTTGGCCCTCTCTATTTACTTTCCATAATAACAGCATCCCAGCCTCAGTTGCCAGTTTGCATTAAAAACATTTACTTTACATTAAAAACATTTATCTCTTTGTGATAAGTTGCTGTTTGTGTGTTGATTCATCAACGGACTCTTCCAAACTTGGTGAAAGATAGTTTCTCATATCCAGTTTCTCTGCACTACTATCATTGCCTTTACTCACTGTGAATATATTGTGTTGAATAAATACCTGCATCTGTTCAAACTTCATCCTCAAGTCTGGGTTTCCCTTACATTGCTCAGTAATATACTGTTTAGTTTGCCTTTTTCATTATTAGGGCCCGATGGTGTGAGGACCCTTTTGGAATTGCTCCATTTCTAATTATTCCTCTCTGAAATGAATCACATTTTTGAGGATCTAAATGTGCTCGAAAACTCATGAAACTTTGTACACGCGTCAGAAGGGGTGAAAATTTACATCTGATATGGGTTTCTGAATTAGGTGTGGCAAAATGACTAGATAGCGCCATCTACAAAATTTCAATTAAGCACCCTTCACGTTACGTTTCACGTACAGGTATGAAATTCGGAAGACACATGTATCAGCCCAATACCTACAAAAAAGTCAGTCCCTGGGAGAACTATCTGAAACCAAACAGGAAGTCAAATATTTAGAATTTTCTTTGCAAAATTTGTGCAGTTTTTGCCATTTTCAGATGTTATACTTTAAGGAAGTCCTCCTAGAGATCTAATCAGATCAATGTCATATTTGGTCAGCCTATTCTTAAGGCTTTTGCGATGTTAACTTGCGAAGATCTAGAGTTTTCACCGAAGGGCGTGTCTGTTGCGGATTGACAAAGTTCGATGTTTCACTATGAAACAGGAATTTGTCGTAACTTGGATATACAATGTCCGATCTGCCCCAAACTTCACATGTTTGATAACAGTCCTGGCCTGAACACATCTACATGGCAATATTCAGTTATAGCCAAAGCGCCTCCTGCTGGCAACAGGAAGTGTGGCACATCAAAATGGCTGCTATTTTTCCTCCTATATTTACCCGCTTAAATGCTCACTGTTCACTGTTTTCCTTAAGGGTGCAAGGGCCCTTTCAGTGTAGTTTTAATTTAGTTTGTGATTCCAAAATAAAAATTTGTGCAGGATGAAAATGTCAAACATTCTTAAAGTCTCTTAGTCTCATTACTATGGTGAAAACATTTTGAATTTTGAGATTAACTTCAAATCTGAGTGTGTACAATCGTTTATGGGTTCTTTGAGGCAGTGCCTGTGTTTGACTCTTTATTCTCACTGTACTGCTTTTAATAAATAAGTTACAGTACAGGTTTGAATACTCTGTCATACTCTAATCAGCCAAATACTAGCTTAATAAAGTTATTTTATTTTAAACTAAATGTTTATTTATTTGTAATTATTTATCAAGGACTAAGGAGTTGTTCTAATTGTTCTTGTGTATTATATGTAATTGCAAGTACTTTTTTCTAAATTCATTCATAGTTCCCATACACGAAACAAAAAAGGTCAATGCAGCTCTGAATAAACATGCCATCTTATTTTAAACCTCAGTGAATGCAGATATCCACCCTGTGTGTTAAAAAATAAGATTAAATGAAACCAAAAAAAGATTACAATATATATATATATATATATATATATATATATATATAGTAATCTTTACTTTAGCCACTTCCGCCAATGATCAACGATTTGATGACATCACCTTGCGCTTCAGCTTCTCATCATATTTTCTGTCCAATCAAATGTCCTCTAGAATCTAAAGCATCCCACCCCCTACATTATAAACAGACACTGAAGCTGTGGCTAAAATTGGTTACTTGTTCACACATTTACTATTTTCTACAGTGGAAATGGCACATAGTGCACTATTTAAGGGATATGGAACGATTAAGACGGTGTAAAAATACTTTCCATTGTGCCAAATGAAGTCTGGTTTCACGTTAGTGTCACACGAACCGCCGCAGTGCTCACACAGTCTGCTCCAGTCCAGAGACACGATAGCACACAGCAGATCATATCTGAGTTGGCGCAGACCACAAAACGTATTGGACCCATTTGAATTCTGCACAGAATGCTGTGTTTTAAAGTGATATAGAGGAGATTGGGAGTTGTGTCTGTGTGACACACACACGACTCGTGTGCACAGAAAGATCGGCAGTATTGAGATCTCTTTCTCGCTTGAATAAACAATAACACAGAATTATGATCAATGAGTTAAATAACATCTTAAAAGACCTTAAAGAGTTGTGAGAAAATGAGATGCGCGTCAGATCCGCATCATGTTTGACAGCGTCAGCTCTTAAAGTGACAGCAGCCTAATAAACCATTTGCTGTGCTCTATGTTTTTTATGTTCATTATTATTGTAATGTTATGTGCTTTGAGACCATGAGGTAGGTTTTAACACCATCTCTTGTGACACTTTGCCAAGAGCAGCGCATTCATATGTTTTGGATGAGGCATGGCTTTGGATGGCGATTTGCAAGGAGGACTGTATGCTTTCAATGCTAGCATCTCCCAGATCACCTACTGCACCTTTAATACTCATGCTGTGTGTGTGCACTTGGATGGGTGAAATGCAGAACACAAATTCTGAGTATGGGACTAGACGACACGTCACTTTCATTTTAATTAATGTTTTTAAAAAAAAAATCAGTTTAAGTGGCATTGCATTGGTTGTAATTTTTACATTAAATGTGCAAATGCTCTGATATGATTTATTTTTGTTTAATTTTTTATATCACATAAACCAGCTGTTTTAACAGGGATGAGTAGACTTTTTATATCAACTGTAAGTGTGAACTAAATGTAATGTTGTTTTAAGATTTGAAGTACACTACAAGTGCACTTTCAGTACAATTAAGCACTTCTTTTTTAAAAGAGTAACCACACAATAATTTAATGAAAAATAACAAAAAAAAGCACCATAAAAGCACTCAATACAATTCATGAACTACATACCAAATGAAAGAAATCCTTTGAGTCAAATATTGCACAAATCTCACAACCCCCAGCCATTAACAGGACTTTTCAAAGATTTTAAACACACAGATGCCCTCTAACGAGCTAATGAGGTCTGCTGTGTCGCTGTAAATGATGTGGTAATATGTGAAGCTGTTCTGAGGCCTTTTATCTGCTAAGAGATGACAGCTGTCAATCAACAGGACCAACAGCTCCATCCTCATCTGCAGAACTGTCAACAAGCAAAACAGACACAAAAGCTCAGAGTACGTAAGAGACTTTCTGCCATTTAAGCTTATCTAAAACTCAGTGTGTGATGTGTCTGAGAGAGAGAGTTTTCTGAGTGTTTCTTTAGTTCCTGCTGACATTTACCTTCTTAAATCGTCTCATGTAATTTTTATGAGCAGTAGCTGCCCAGTGTTTGAGCTCTCTTCAGCTCTCTCTGTGTGTGTGTGTGTGTGTGTGTGTGTGTGTGTGTGTGTGTGTGTGTGTGTGTGTGTGTGTGTGTGTGTCAGCATGCTGTAGCTCTATTTGTTGTAGGTGTGTACTTATGTTTGTAAGCATGTGATTATCTGAGTGATTTGGTGTTCTGTACGACAATATGAATAAGAGTTCATGTGAGCAGGAGTATCATGTTTGTAATGGAACAGGACCCTATATAAGAGAAGTGATTTGGAGAAAGGATGGATGGAAAATTGTCTTGGTCTTTCATTCAAAATATTCACAAAAAATCTAACCTTAAAAAGGCTTAAATAGGCTAAGATTGAAAAAAAAAAAAAAGGTTATAATGAAAGATTTTTTTTCTTTTTCTGTGATATATGTATTCCACAATTTTTGGCACTCCTACATTTAATACTTTGTGCAGCCAAGATCATAACATAATTTTATCCTATGATGTCTCCTTCTAACATAAACTAACAGCATCTTTCCCTTTACTAAAAAACACATAAAAATAGCACTTTAATCCATAAATTTATTCTCCTAATGCAGTTCCTTGCAAAGCATGCTGGGAACTACGGATCCACTGCCCAGTTAGTTATGTCAACATTAATTTGTGCGTTTCACTCAGCAATGTTAAGTTGAAAGAAACAAACACTTAAAGGGTTAGTTCACCCAAAAATGAAAATTATGTCATTAATGACTCACCCTCATGTCGTTCCGAACCCGTAAGACCTCCGTTCATCTTCAGAACACAGTTTAAGATATTTTAGATTTAGTCCGAGAGCTTTCTGTCCATCCATTGAAAGTGTATGTACGGTAGACTGTCCATGTCCAGAAAGGTAATAAAAACATCATCAAAGTAGTCCATGTGACATCAGAGGGTCAATTAGAATTTTGTTGAAGCATCGAAAATACATTTTGGTCCAAAATTAACAAAAACTGCGACTTTATTCAGCATTGTCTTCTCTTTCGGGTCTGTTGTCAATCCGGGTTCATGACTCCGCAGTGACGCTGCTGATGTAAGAAGCTGCTGACGTGTTATCCGGTGCGCCAGAGCTTCGTTTACAGTCTGAGGGAGACGCACGCTGTATTCAAGCTATTCTACATTGTTTGTATTTTGGTATTGCTATATTTTTTAAAATGGTGCGTAAGTGTGCATGTTGCGGATGTCCTAATCGCCAAAAACAACCACGGCGACGTAAAAGTGCATTACCAACAGATGAAAGGATTCAATGGAATCAATTCAATGGAATCAAAGGATTCCGGAAGAGAAGACAATGCTGAATAAAGTCGTAGTTTTTGTTATTTTTGGACCAAAATGTATTTTCGATGCTTCAAAAGCTTCTAACTAACCCTCTGATGTCACATGGACTACTTTGATGATGTTTTTATTACCTTTCTGGACATGGACAGTCTACCGTACATACATTTTCAATGGAGGGACAGAAAGCTCTCGGACTAAATCTAAAATATCTTAAACTGTGTTCCGAAGATGAACGGAGGTCTTACGGGTTTGGAACGACATGAGGGTGAGTCATTAATGACATAATTTTCATTTTTGGGTGAACTAACCCTTTAAGTAAAGCTGACAATACTAATTTTTAGTAGAAACAACTCAGTTAAATTAAGTTCATGTAGCTACATGAGTTTTTAAGTAATGTGAACAAGGATGGTTTGAGTGAAACTAACAACAGTGAAAGGTCATTTTTATCGCCACTCCATGATGGACATTTCAGTTTCGAACTGCAGCGATACGAAAAACAATAAACCATTGCCACGGTGATGTTCATTTGTTTCGGAGAAAATTGAACAATCTTTAGGTCCACTCTGCCATATACAACTGACTTAATAAAACGTTGCCAGATAAACGTACATCTGTTCCAGATCAAACTTGAACATGCTTTAAGCACCACTCACTCACTCACTGGACATTTCATTTTCAAAGTATCATGAACCGGGCAAGAGGAAATGTATCCTGAGTCCTTGTTCACGGACCTTTCCCGAACCTGTCCCCTTCTCTCTCCCACTTCGCTTCCTGTTTATACTTAAAAAAAAAAAAATCTAAAAATAAGCAACATAATATCATTTTGACATTCTGACAGGTTTTAATACCTGCTGGTACTTGATGCAGGAAATCTCTGCCAGAAAATATATTTCCTCATTTCCTTATTTTGCAAGATACTTGAAACATATGCAGCAATTTTATAATCCTTTTGGTCACACTTTAGTTTAGGGTCCGATTCTCACTATTAACTAACTATGACTTTTCCCTCAATAAACTCCTAATTACTGCTTATTAATAGTTAGTAAGGTTGTTGAGTTTAGGTATTGGGTAGAATTAAGGGATGTAGAATATGGTCATGCAGAATAAGGCATTAATATGTACTTTATAAATACTAATAAACAGCCAATAATATGCATGATAATAAGCAACTAGTTCATAGTGAGAATTGGACCCTAAACTAAAGTGTTACCATACTTTTATATTATATTATACATTATATTATTATTTATACTGTGCAAATAATAATGTTTCATTATTAACATCTTTAGTGTAACAGTTTATGGACCACTAATCTGAATAACGAGGAGGCAATCTCTATGGTAATTATACGGCCCTGGACCAAAAATGCAGCTTTTTTCCATCCCTTTCACTCTCTTGGTGTTTAATTCCACACATCATGTGCTTTGTTCAGTTATAATCATACATCATGTGATTTGTGTGATTTTTTTTATATCTCCTGTCCGGCGTGAGGCGTTTCAGCCCGAGGCGGCTCATCATGGCGACTGAGTTATGGCTGATAATGCTGAAATAAATCTGAGATGCTGAAGCGCCCATCTTCTGTCCTTTTCTGCCTCGATCTTCACGGCTGCGGTCTGCCCGTCACATCTCTATTCATGAGGCTTTTACATAATGAGCTGTTATGGAGTTCTGGGTGATCTGTCATCAAGAGCAGTGACCCCCAGGGCTCTCACTGGACCACTGACTTCACACTTCACACGCTGTGTGTGTGTGTGTGTGTGTGTGTGTGCAACCTCAGGAATTTCCCATCATCCTTACACATCATCACTGAAGCTCAGACCATCCTCAAGCCAACTCTCATTCTCCCTTTCCCGTTTTTTAATTTTAATCTCTAGCCAGCTGCTTCTGTCAGAAATTTAGTTTAAATATGTGTTTCAGACTTTAAAGTGATGTTTATTGCCAAAATCTGTTACAGAAGTCATTTAGCTGTCAGGTTTTTTAATCTGGGCCTCAGTGTTTAATGACATGCTGTTTCTTATGAAAGTATCATCATCAATCTAAAACAGACAAGATAATATTTTTAAAATGTCTAGCTGGAATATTCCTTATCCGTGTTTAACGTGTTAACATGAATTCAGAGCTGGCTAGAAACAGTGACTTAATTAAATGCATATTAAGTGCTAATGTTATGAGGAATGATGTTTGACTTGAGGTCAGATCTGAGGGAAGAAAGAAATGAATAATAACTGAAGTTGCAACTATCCCTTGTGAAAAAGAAGCGTGCTTAATTCTAATGTGTGTGCACTTGTAGTGTACTTCAAATCTTAAATGTATATTTGTAAAGAACTGTACTTGCAGATAACATAAAAGGGGACCTGATATGCTTTTTTAGTTTGCCTTCCTTTAGTGTTTGTGCATGTAAACAAACTGCAAGGTTGCAAAGCACAAAGTCTGCACAAAAAGAGGTGAATCTCTCCAACAGAAAACGTCTGCCTGAAACGCCTTGTTTGTAGTCTCACCATTATTTACGTATGTAGCTACACCACCATGTAACTTATTTGCCTAATCCTCCCTGCTGGCTACGTCGGCTCGTCCTCAAACAAGGGTAGTTATAAGGCCAGAAAGAGTTTGCTCTGTTGAGAAAACACTGCAAGGAAAAAATATCATTACATGGACCAAAGAATTGAAGAATCAGTGGTTAAAATAAATTTTAATACTATTCCTTAGCAGTTCAACCACAACATTTTGTTGTATTCTCACCATTTTTCTAACGGTTGCTTCCTGAACAGGTCAGAGTGTTAATGGACATATGGAATTGCAGTGAGAAATGACACGGTTATAACATCACATCTGAAATTTAAGAGAATGATAAAATAAATAATTACCTCTGTGAAACGTCCTGCTTGCAAAGGTGGTTCGGATTGATCAGCTCATTCTTCTTGGCTGTGTTTATCAGACTCTGGCTCAAACTGACATACAAGTTTCAATAGAAATTACATTAATATTAGTTTACTTTAAATGCTTTCCAGTATATTCAGCAGTATACTTAAACCAAAGACAAAAGTAGTAATAATGAAATTATGAAAAGATGCTCTTAAGTGAGTCAAAAAAGCATTGTAGCATATAAATTTAAACTACAGTATAATACATTTTCATTTTATTGCAGTTAACATGCAACTGTCTGAAAACATTACATTCGGTTTGCACTCAGTATGTTCTTTTATTATCGTCTTTTTCACGAGGGAATGCAAATTTAGCAATAAGATGTATTACAAATGAATTCTGAGCATAGAAATATGAGTGTGTGTATGAGAGAAAGAGAGTTAAAAATAAATGTTGCCCGCAGACCCACAGACACAGACTCTGGTACCAGCTGCATCTCCCTGAGCACAGACTGACTGTGACACACGCGCGTACGTATGCCCTGTCCTCTCATTGTGACTTACAAAGTTTAGACACATAAGCACTCTATTATAGACTTAGATTCCTAAATAGATTTCCTCCGTTTATTATAGAGCAACACTGTAGAGGCCAGATGTCAGTATAGATTAGAAATATACGGTATGCTTGTGTGTGCATGATTGCAATTCTAGAAACAGAATTAGCAGTGAAATTCCACTATAGGCTTTACTGACTGACCTTAATGTCATTCCAAATGCTGGCTTTATTTTAGGTGCAAGCTTTAGGGGAGGGCAAAAAATGTTCATTTTAGATGAACTATGTATTTAACTGTAATAAAATAAATCCATCCATTTTCCAATCTGTTTGTCCTACGAAGCTTCACACGGGATGCTGGAGCCTGTAACTGCAAAAAATAAATAAATAAAATAAAAAAATAGAGATGGAAATGGAAAATGTGAAGGAAGCAATGTGTGTTTTTGCTCATGGGCACTCTGAATACAAACTGAGTCAATCACCTGAGCCGTAAATGTCATGTGACTGATAACCCTGGTGCCGCAGGACAATGAAATCATGACATGCTGATTGACTGATGGCAACTGAAGAACACGCACAGTCCCAAAGCAGCAGAAATTTCATATTTCTGGGAGCCTCCAAAAATAATCTGTGACTGGTTAAATATCTACTGTAATATAATGAATGACATATTTACAATTAATATGACTCACAATAGTAATTTCATAAGAATACAGGTACTTTTCAGCAGCCTGATGTGTGCTTCGAGCTCCAGGGTTCAGGTTAGCAGTGCGGCTTCCCTGTTTAGGATTGACGAAGAGGATGTTGGAGGCATGTTTCGCATTTTATGTATCAAACATCAATCATCCCTTGTGAAAAATAAATACACTTTAGCACATTTTTAAAAAGAGTACTTATGGAAATAACATACACTGCCCTCCAAAAGTTTGGAAACACCCCTGGCAAAGTGTGGTTTTGGACGATATCAGCATAAATCCTTATCATTTTTTGGTGCAAATACATTACAGTAACTTGACATCATCATTGAAGACCAGCAATAATAATTTTCATTTTGATTACATAATAATGGCAATATATACATGTCAAAGTCAGACATGCCCCTTTGCCAGCTGTGATGCTGGTTACTGGTTTAAACTTGGCCCAGGTTTGTAAAAGATGTTTGGGTCAGCACACCTTAATAGCTTCAACAATTGATTGCCAATTAAGTTTAGAATACAATGAACCAATGAGAGCCCAGTTTAGGTCAGATATTTTGATGAATCGAAAATGTAAGTTTTTTTCTATGTATAAACTGTTTATGTATTAAAATATGTTTTTGCAGTTTGTGTTATCCCTTATCAGTGCAAAATTATCACAAATTAAAAAGGATTCATGCCAATATTGTCCAAAACCCCACTTTTCTGGGGCGTTTCCAAACTTTTGGAGGGCAGTGTACTTTAAAGGAATATACTTGAGTTTATAGAAACTTGTTTGTCATGTATTGAAATATATTTGTAATTACACATTTGTAATGATGAAGCTGCAATTTAGTCTATTTAAAATATATTAACTTTATTGTTGAAAAACACACTACAGTTAAAATTATAATCAAGTACTTTACATGTGCTTTAGTATGTTAGTCAACACAACAAAATAAGTGAACTTCTTTTAAGCACGACTAAAGATTATTAAAACATACTGTAATGATTTAAAATGTACCTTAGTGTTATGAAGCGACGAGAATTCTTTTTGCACGCAAAAACAAAACAAAAACTTTATTCAACAATCTTTTCTCTTCCCTGTCATTATCCTTACGCAGGTGACGCAGTAAGCACAGTGAAGGCTTCCATGTTTACGTCTGAATGCTGGCTCTGTATTGGCCAAAGCTGATCATGTGAGCAGCACAACACGCATGTGATGCTGAACCAGGAGCCGGCCAATAATGAGTCGGCGTTCTGACGTAGAATCTGGAAGAGCTAGATGTAAACAACATATGAGAATGACACAGAAGAGAAGTTAAAGTTGTTACTTTTTGTTTTGTTTTGCGCACAAAAAAAGTATTCTCGTCACTTCAAAACATTAAGGTTGAACCACTGCAGTCACATGACTGCTTTAACGATGTCTTTAGTACCTTTCTGGATCTTCAAAGTGTTGATTATTTGTTGTCTATGGACGAGTCATGTAACTCTCAGATTTCATCAAAAATATCTTAATTTGTGTTCTGAAGATGAAAGAAGGACTTACAGGTGTGGAACAACATGAGGGTGAGTAATTAATGACAGAAATTTCATTTTTGGGTGAACTAACCCTTTAAGTGGCCTTTTATTCCATTGGTATTACATTATGTACAAGTGTAGATTTAAAAAAAAAAAAAAAAAATATATATATATATATATATATATATATATATATATATATATATATATATAAAAATTACATTACAAGTGCACATCCCCACAGTTAAGCTCACTTCTTTACAAGGGACTGCATGGCCGACTGGCCACAGCAACAGGAGATCTGAGCTTCTGATGTGAAAGAAAGTGGTCACTCCATAACAATGGTTAGAAGTCCGGTCTTCTTTAAGGAGAAATACCAAATTGAATTTATGGCAGCAGTGATGAGATCCATGGCAGGTGCACGTCATTATGCACAGCCATCAGCCCTGTTGTCCCATACCTATTGGCCAATTACACCCGTCGTGAACCTGGTCTTGCCCTAGTGATAGGAAGAGGCTGATCCTCTGTCTCAGTATGCATGTGACTGTTACGGTGTGCAGGGTAAAGACTGGCGTGTGTATGTGTGGGTTAGTGGAAGAGGGGTTTTGGGGGCATGCTGTCAATCAAGATAAAGAAAGAGCTATATGAATTATACATGTACTTAGAGCTGAACCTTACAGACCCACGTCTCCGAAACACACTCACACATATATAGTTCCTTCTATATGTGTGTGTGTGTGTGTGTGTGTGTGTGCAGCTAATCTGTCTGTCCCTTAATGCCTTTGTCTCTCTCATTAGCTAAAGGCCACTTACAGCTGACCTCTCTTAAGCTCAATAAGAGTTTCATTATGGTAATTATACACACAAGACCTGAGAGTGACTGTGTGTGTGTGTGTGTGTGTGTGTGTGTGTGTGTGTGTGTGTGTGTGCAGCAGACACCTTCACACATCGAGCATTAAAAGTAGCTTTAGCAACTATGCAGCTGTTCTGCTTCATTGTCTGGCAAAAAGTGTTCACATATTATTATGTCCGGTAAAGATAACAGGTCACCTGTGCATTAGTGCTGAGCTGAGACCTCAATAAAATCAGTAAAACTTTACTGATAAATAATTTCTGACCTGAGAAACAGGTTATTCATCAAGGCTATACATTCACACTGTCAGTCCAAATCTAATTGTTGTGCATATTTAATTCAGATTTAGCAAGTGTGAACGGCATAAAATCACATGAAATGTGATAAAGAAAAAAAAAAAAAAAAAAAAAAAAAAAACAGTTTCAAACTACCTGAGACATATGGAAATATATGTGGCTTGAAAATATGTGGTTTGAAATCCTATTCAAATTGCATTTCTGGAAATCCGTTTCAGTCTGACTGCTCTGATCAGATTTCACGTGGTTTATGTGACTTTCTCACGCCACGTAGATGTCAGATGTTGTTATAGGCAACATGCGAAAAGTCACAACAGAAACGTCCCAGGTTACGACTGTAACCACAGTTCCCTGAGAAGGGAACAAGACGCTGCTTCAAGGAGCAATTCTGCGTTATTGCATCTGAAGCATGTGTGTCAACTAGTCCAATGGTGAGAATGAACGTCAGGACCAGGAAAGCATAAAAGCATATCCGGAATAACCAGCATTAGCTTCAATTAGCCAAAGCAAGTCGATCACAGGGAAGCAGGAAGTATGGCAGGGTGACGCAGCATCTTGTTCCCTTCTCAGGCAACTATGGTTACAGTCATAACCTGAGACGTTCCCTTTCGAGAGAACTCGTGCTGCGTCAAGGACACTTTGAAAACGAATTGCCCAAACGGCATGTTTACAAGTGCCTGTTTGTGTGAATACTGAACTCACTAAGACATAAGCACCTGAGAACCCGGGGCAGCACCCAGATCCAAGTTGTAAAATTTTACTAATGTGAGCAGAGAGGACCAGCCCGCCGCATCACAAACATCTTGCAGGGATACACCCGAAATTAAGGCCTAGGAGGCCGCCATACTCCTGGTAGAATGAGCCCTGACTGCCAAAGGTGAAGGACGGCCAGAGGCTTCATATAGAGAAATAGCCTCGACTATCCACTTGCTAACTGTCTGCTTGGATATGCAGGGAGACCTCTCTTAGGTGACCCAAAGCAGACAAACAGCTGATCAGTTTTCCTCCACAGGGCAGCTCTGTGGACATAGGTGTCTAGCGCTCTTACTGGACATACAAGGTTCAGCTTTTCCAGGTCCTGATCTCCGAAAGGAGGAAGGCAGAAGGCCTGCAAAATGATAGGCCACGGTATGTTGGTCGGTACCTTAGGGACATAGCCTGGTTTTGGATAAAGGAATGCTTTGACCATCCCCGGTGCTAATTCCAGGCACGTAGGAGATACAGAAGAAAAGCAGTCTTTAAAGTCATACTTTTATGTAACCAATAAAGGGGCTTGAAGGGAGCCGCAGATAAGCCCTCATAAGTTTCCTTGTGGATGGAGCTCTGGAGTGAAGTATGGTCTCTACAACCTCAGTTGAGAGACCTGAGTCTATGAGTTGGGCCCCCTCAGAAGCCAAACCCACATGTTCCAAATCTCTGGGTAGGGGTGAAGAATCATGCTTCTCGCCTGAGACAGAAGGTCCCTCCTGATCGGAATCTCCATGGGAGAGGTCCGAGAACCATATTCAGCTCGGCCAGTACGGCGCTACTAGAAGTAGACTTACTCCGCATCAGCGGACCCTCTCCAGAACTCCTCTGGGAGCAGAGCAATTGGGGGAAAAGCATACAAACATAGCCTTGGCCATGTCTGTACTAGGGACATGTACTAGGGCAACGATTATACATTTTGTTGGTACGATTATAGTCTTAAGAAAAATCATGGTTTAACGATTATCACAATTATTATGCAATCATTAATTTCACAACACTACTAATGTATAAAATCACATGAACACTTTAGCTTTTAAAGTGTTATTTATTGCTGCCTTTTGAAACAGAATTAACACTGTAACCAAATAATACAGCAACAGGAAATAATAATAAAGACAAACAAAAGTCCACCTCTCCCTTTGGAATTAACAGTATAGCTGCCTTCTGAAACATAAATAATACAGTCCATTGAAAATAAATAAGTAACAAAGTCAACATCTCTGGAATTAAATATGAGCTAGCTATGCAAATCCTATTAGAACAAAACAAGGAGTCAAAGGCTGCAGGACCCCCCAACATCAGGGCCTTTTTACAAATTGCACATTTATTTCCAGTCCTTTCAGTTCATATTATAGTGCAGAAATGTGAGCATGTTCACATTCAGGATATGGCCACTTGCACTGAACACCCTTTCCAAGGGCACACTTGTTGCAGGGATACAGAGGTATTTTTGGGCCACTTTTGAAAGCTTTGTCATTTCTTCCACGTGTGCCTTCCACCAAGCCAGTGGGTCAGCATCAGCACTGATTGCAGGAAGGGACAAGTACAGTTTGACCTCTGAGTCAAGTTTTTCTTAGATTGATGGCATTGCATGTCCTGAAGCTAGTGACCTGTTCTTCTTTGAACTGGTGATTTGCTGTAACAACCCAGATAGGCTCTTCTCTTTCTTTTTGATGGTAGTGGTGGAGGAGGTTCTCTGTGTCGTTGCTGCTGGAGAATCTTCTGTTTCTGTTATCTCTGGATGTGATGCAAGTGCAACTGCTTCATCACTGCATGCCTTGACTGATTCTCAGCAAAGCTTCCTTTGAACCTAGGATCCACAAAACTGGAAATGTTCAGAACATTCTTCATTTCTTCTGTATATCTCAACTGCATTAACAGGTCTTCTCTTATTACATGTTTCATTTGTTTAGTGAGAGTGCAGTCTTCCTCTTCATCTTAAAGTATCTCATTGTTAATGTGCTCCAAGACTGGCTTCAGGGAGGAAAGTGTGACTTGTTTCTCTGAGGCCAGGACATCAGTGAAATCATGGAGAGGACAAAGGAGCTGGCTTACTTTCAGTAATGTCACTGTCTTTAGGCATAAGATGCCATGTGCGTCTGTCTCCTGCTAGCACCCCAGAGATGGCCTGCTGCTGCTCAAGAACCTGGAAATCATTTCAAATGTGGATCCCCATCTGGTGACCACATCGTGTATCAGTGAATGTTCAGTGATGTTCAATTCTGCCTGCTTCTTATGGAGCTCAAGTTTCCATTTCCAGCTTTGAGAAAACCCTTGCACCAAATGTCGGCATGCTCTGGTAGCAGATTCCATCCTTGGTATCCAGTCCAGAAGCATGTTTTCCATAATTTCTGTGATATGCTCTGCCGTGTGGTTTTCTGGAAAATAAAGAGTATCAAGACAGTGAGACTTCAGCTTCCAATCAGTAGAGAGGTAGTGGACTGTAAAGCTCATAAAGGGTTCTCCTCCACCACCAGTGCTGGTCCACAGGTTTGTGGATGCACCAAACCACACACCCTCTGCCATCTTTTCCTCTACACTCACTTGTACCTCCTTGTACATGGCTGGGATTTTGTTTGCGGAGAAGTAGCTTCTTGTTGGAACTTTGTATTGTGGCACTGCCTTTTTCATCAGATGAAGAAACCCAGGTTTTTCCACAATGTGAAATGGCATCATATCTTTGGAGATGAAATAAGCCACTGCTTTATTCAAATCCTGGGCTTGTTTTGAAGTAGGAGCATAGGTCACACACTTTGCAAAGGATTCTGCAACAGTTGGTGTGGCGACCAGGGCGGGCGAGAGCCGTGAGGGAACGGCGCGAGGCCGGTGACGCAAGTGATAACGAGCATCACCTGGGAGGCACACCGGCCTTGAGTCTCTCACGGAGGAGCTCCGGGAGCATAAAAGGAGGAGCGACGATCGTGAAGGACGAGAGAGGACCAGACCTGGACTTTATTTTATGTTTTATTATGTTTGTGTGGCATTACTTTCGTTTTGTTATTTGTTTATTTTGGTATTAAAGTTTGGTTGAACGTTCGCCGGTTCCCACCTCCTTCTTCCCACATTTATGAACTACGTTACAGTTGGTTATTGAATTGCAGCTACAGCACCACCAGTCTTAAGCTAAAAGTGAATAAGAAAAGTGAAATTATATTATTATTTATTAATAAATAATCTATACCAAGAAGAACTTTCACTGAATTTGCAGTAAACACTTAAGTTGATTTTCAATATTTAATTACATTAACAATTACATTTTTATAATATTTAAGTATTATTATTATTATTATTATTATTATTATTATTATTAATATAAGACTAATATTAACTTTATCCCCCAAGGGAAATTGTTACTAAGGAGGGAGAAAAAATTAACTGTTATTTTTATCAACTGTCATCCATATGTATTCATTTTAATAATCTTTTGAATAATTCATCTAATTTTACATGCAGCCTGACATGGTTCCTTGTTTATACACCAGGGGGTGCTATGGCACATCTTCTGAAAGATTACTGAATCTCTTGATCTAAACACAGATGAAGCAGAAACAAGTGATCTCACATGTGATCATGCATATGTAAAGTAATGTTATCATCAACAGTAAACACAAAACTGCCTAATGTTACTGAATGAAATATAGATCCAGGAGGCGCTATAGGACTGTGCAAGCATTAAGGGTGTTAATGGACTCAATCTATTACATCTGTGTTTTGATTGTTCTTAATATGATCCAGAAGTAGTTTTTGACAATAAAAAGCTGATTTTTGCTCAAAATGTTGCTTTTTATGAAACTTACCCACATTCAAGTTTTGATATAAAGAGAATGCACGAAGCTAGAATAAAATGGATTTAAAAAAAATTACCTTTACTTGGGCTTGCAAAGCTGGGTGGTGATCTTGCAGGTGCTGCATCAAATTGGATGTGTTTGATCCTTTAGCAGCAACTTTTTTACAACAAGTTTTGTACACAGGCGATCCATCATCTTCAATGACGCCCTGGTCATTCTTGGTGTACACAAAGTGCTCCCACACTGCCGACTTCAGACGTTTCTTTGGTAGAAACAGAGAATCGCTGTTCGGTCCCTCTGCCATAGTTAATCTAGTGTATATATATACGGAGCCCCGGACATGACATGCAGGAAACAAACTGTAGGCTAAATCGTGCGCACAATTTACTAATTCATTCCCTCGATTTACTAAAACATGCACACGATTTACTATTTTGTTCCCTCGATAGAAAATGGTTTATTCCACAAACCAAGAATGGAAGGCCCCGTGGTGGAGGTGTAGATTTTGGTAACAAAAAGTGCTCATCCAGCTTGCTTTTAGGACAAACACTTTGTTTCTCAGCTGGCCAGTCGATATATAATTTGGATACAGCACGAGAAATCACCTACACCAGTTCCTCATACGCTGGAGATAGAAGTGGCAAATCTCACCAGCTTCGATGCTCAACATCCTCCTCAGAGCTGGATAGTTGAAGCACCGGGCTCTCCTCCCGGGCAGAAGAAGCCACAGCACGGCCTTCCAATCCCAGCTGGATCCCGTGGGTGAAGGCAGAGAAAAGGCTGGGCCCGTCTCTAACCCCTCCATGAGATTCATTTGCGAACACCATGATCTCAGCTTCCGTGCTGCCTCAGCAGCAGCAGGGCCGGAACCGCAGGGAACGCACTCCTCAAGGAGTGACAGGCGGGAGCGGAGCTTGCGAAGCGGCAGCCTTTCAAAATGCTCTCAGTCAGCCCCGGATAGAAAAATAATCAAATTTGGACTGACAGTGTAAATGTAGCCCAATAGTCAACATCATTTGCCTCAAAAATCCGGATGTCGGAGCTAGGAATGACGTCACACCTGAGTTGGCCGCGTTCCAGTACACAGGTCAGAAAACTAAAATGTTTTCTGTGTTCAGGCCTTATGTTCAGGCAAACCTTACTTGTGGTTGCTCTTCTGGAATACAAACACATAAAAGGCTGTATTTTGCACAGATAATGCTGAAGTATCATGTCCACAGATAGAGGTTGGATAGTACTGTGTGCACCAAGGAGATTATTGAGACAAACAAACAGAAGTGCTAATAAAGAATATATCACTACTAATTCACTCTGGTTGATGTACTAAGCAGCCATATTTGATTCCGAAGTAAGGGTTGTTGCGTTTTCTCAGAGTTTCCAAGTTGGAACTCCAATTTGACTCCAATTGCTTCCATTTTGATGTTCCTCAGGGGTGTCCCAGGCCTTAGACCTAGGCCTATATGAAAAATCATTGGTTCTAGCATGTTAAATGCATGCTGGAGCTTTTGTGTTATTTAAATGATATGATTTATGTATGTTGATCAGTGTTAAAAGAAAATAAATGTCTAAATTAGATTGTTTGAATGATGTCGATCTCTTAATGTCTTGTACAAGTCAGGATGGGCAAGTGACAGAAGCTTGGCAAGGTTTGATGGTTCTTCATCAGTTTTATAAGCAAAATAATTCCAAATTTAACTTCTACTTCCCTCTTTATTTATTAGTTTTAGCCGTGTTGAGTGAGTGTACATTGGAACACCAGCGTATCAAGTACCAAAATGAGCAAAATCATGATATCGTACAGTTTAAAATAAATATATACCAGTATGTTCCTATTACCGGTATACTGTGCAGCCCTACTATGGAGGAAAATTAATGAAGACTATCAACGAAGAAAACAAACAAGTAGAGAAACCACAGGCAGATGTACAGGAGCTTGAACAGTCTTTGAGGTTAGACAAAAACAAGACTAGACACTGCCTGTGTCCGAAATCGCTCCCTATACCCTCATTTCCTAATGTATTCCCTACATTACTCCACTAATATAGTGCACTTGAGGGACTGAATGAAAACAAGTGTTTTTATGCTTGTGGTTCAATAATCATTTGAAACTTAGCAGACTGGCAGCTCCAGTAGTAAAGAAACAATTTATCTTGTACTCTATCATGGAAACTATGTATAAACCTTAATTAAACAATTTAATAATCAGTTCAAAAGAAATTTATACCTGTATGATATTATGCTGTAGCCACATTGGACCAGTGGTTTGGAAAATGGATGGATGGATGATTCACCTGTGGCGCCATCTTCTGGTCAGACGCGGGAATTCATTAAGCACATGACTCTCACGGTGCATTATGGGTATTCTCTAGCCATTTTAGTGTACATTTGTTGCACACTTGTTATTGTGGTGCATTGTGGGATTGAATGACTGCACTCAATAACATTCATTATGGTTTTGGACACCACTACAAATGGTTTCCCTCTCAAATAGTGCCCTATTTAAGGGTGTAGGGGGTGATTTTAGACACAGACATTGACTGAGGGCTTGCACAGATTGTAAGTGCTCTGATTGCATAAATGAATGACAGGTGTGTGTGATTATAGTCCAGGGAGAATACACATGCTGCGTCCGAAATCCAATACTTCCCTACTATACGGTGTGTGAAAAACTACAGAGTAGTATGTCCAAATACATTGTATTCGAAAAACAGTACGCGAAAAGTACCCAGGATGACCTGCTACTTCCGCTGAGATTCTGAAGTGCGCATACAATGGACACTTTACTATCCCATAATGCCACGGGAGAGGGTTTGTGAATAGCAGTGCAATTTCTTTGCAACCTGAACTAAATGAACAAGGGGTTGTCAAGATATGCGCATTTGTTTGCACAGCATACCAAATACAACCTCAGGGAACTGCAAGGAAATTGATGATTTTATGTGCTTTTGAACAATAGAAACGATCATTACAGAAAATGGTCAAGTGACAGGAATATTTCAACAGAAAGGGGAGTAAGGACAGACAGGATCTGATGAAATTCATGATTCACTATGTACTTCTCTGAAGGCATAAGCTTTATCGGTCCCACTTTATATTAAGTGGCCTTAACTACTATGTACTTACATCAAAAAATAAGTACAATGTACTTATTGGGTTCATATTGAATTGCAAAACACTTTTGCTGCTATTGAGGTGGAATACGGGTAAGGTTAGGGACAGCTTTGCTGGTATGGGTAGGTTTAAGGGTGGGTTAAGGTGTAAGGGATGGGTCAACAGTGTAATTATAAATGTAATTACAGAAATTAATTACAGATGTAATTACATGCAGGTGTTTTTAAAATGTAAGTACAATGTAAAAACATGTATGTATACAATAAGTGCATTGTATCAAATGATTAATTTAAATGTAAGTACATAGTAGTTAAGGCCACTTAATATAAAGTGGGACCGCTTTATCTTTCTGTTTTGATTGCTTTGATTAAATCAGCACAATCCTCCCTAACTTTCATTCAATGAGTTCACATATTCATATACCTCGAGAGTGATACAATATGGCTTGCTGCATGCAGTGGAGGGGCATGAGCATGAGACTCATGTGACTAATTTCAGTCACTTTCCAAAGCAAAAAGCACAAAAAAATAAAACCTAACACTAATCTCTACAACTCGAAAGTATGATTATATTGCCTTCAGATGGCACTAGATACACTGATTACCCTTTTTACAGTTTGTGAGACTCTAATATATGTTTGCATATACAGCATGCTAATGTAATATTCTGAACTATACTTTATGGCCTCTATATGAGTATTTTGTGGTGTTTAGATTGACTAATGTGCCTCAGCTATATTTCAGGATAATTCGGGAAATGTTGAAGTGGTACGAGCACATTCAGCACGTCAGCAGTGTTTTCCGGAAACTGAAAAAACACCACCTTGCTGTCATTTCTTTCTACTAAGCAAGTGTCTTTCTCACAGATTTCTGACACTGGGATTCAAATGGACCAGCAGTGGTAAAGTTTGTCCAGTAGACGCTTCAGTTTTCCTCAACTTACCCTGCCTTCAAGTTCACATGGGAGGTTTGTATTTTGGACGTATATTGCAGCATGTAGGAAACACAACATGGAAGCAGCCTAAACAAAACAATTATGCTGTCAACAATAAACCCCAAATTACTACATCTGAATTCAAAATTTTAAAAATTGATTAATTTCTATCAGTTATTTATAAACATCATCAAAACTAAATATTTTTGCTACGCAGAGCAAGCCATGAAATTTGTCTATATGTCTTTCAGACATCTTTCAGACATCACGCCCTTAAAATTGAAATAATGCATGTAAAAGTAAAATAAATGTATTCATTAATTTCCAATTAATTACAAATGTTGGTGCATTGTGCTTCAGATTGACACATCCCTTACAACGTCACAACTCTGCAACTTGTTTATCGTGTAGATTTCCACAGCTGATTTCAGAAGAAACAAAACTGTAATTGTCAGCATGCCCAGAATGTCCAGGTCATTTGTTTAAGAGAAATTCAGGGGAAAAAAATCTGAGAATGAGGGGAAATTTTACCAACATTGACCTAATCAGCATTTTAGCCACTAAACTTTTTCTGTAAGATCCTCCACCAGCATGCCACCCAGTGCTCATGTGGTTTTGTATTTTCAGTCTTGGGAAATTGACTGACCTCAGCCAGAAATGTATTTAAATGAACTGATGATAAACTGTAGCAGTGACTGATTACAATTATGAGATACTTGGGGGAAAAGTACATTTCAAGTATATAATGTAATATTACAATAATTATAACTACTAACATTTATTAATACTAATATATTGAAATGTAACGTTACTGTTACTGTATTACAGTTCAGTTCATTGTTATACAGCCCATTTATTTCTGTCTTTCTACTGACAGAATAATACCGTGACAAATATTATACTGTACATTGATTTTATTGCTTAAATGTTAAAAATAATCTGTTCTGGTGCATATGGACACTATTCCACCAGTTTCATGTTTAGTTTGGTTTCAGGATGGATCTTGAGGGTTTTTTGTAAAGAAGAAGAGGCATGGCCTACTGTAAAACACTTCCTTTACAATATAGCATTACATAGTCAAGTCTACAATTGATCATTCACTCTTCAAAAGATCCTCCAGGCACGGGACAATCCTTTCTTTAGACTGTGACAGGCTTTGACATTCTGCAACCTTTCAAATGGTATGCTGTTATAAAATGTCAAAGTCTGAGAGCTGAGGTACTGTTGTTGCCCATTTACCAGATTACTGTGGACTGCTACTACAGTTAACTTAATACATGAAAAACACCAACTGCCATGACACACCTTGTGAAATGTGCACTTGTAGCATACTTCAAATTTTAAAAGTGTATATTTAAAAATATACAGGTGCTGGTCATATAATTAGAATATCATGAAAAAGTTCATTTTTTTATTGTAAATTATTTTTAAAAATGAAACTTTCATATATTCTAGATTCCTATAGAGTAAAGTAAAACATTTCAAAAGTTTTTATTTTTTATTTTTTTATTTTGATGATTAGACCGTAAAGCTCATGAAAGTCCAAAATCCAGTATCTCAAAATATTAGAATATTTCCTAAGATCAATCAAAAAATGGATTTTCAAAACAGAAAAGTTCAAGTTCTTTAAAGTATGTTCATTTGTGCACTCAATACTTGGTCGGCAGCACATATTACAGAAAATGACTTGCTCCTAGCACAAATTACAGCATCAGTGAAGTGTGGCATGGAAGTAATCAGCCTGTGGCACTGCTGAGGCACTATTGAGCCTTCAGATCATCTGTATATTGTTGGATCGACTGTTTCTCATCTTTCTCTTGAAAATATCCCATAGATTCAGGTCAGGCATGTTGGCTGGTCAATAAAGCACAGTAATATCATGATCAGCAAACCACTTGGAAGTGGTTTTTGCACTGTGGGCAGGTGCTAAAGTCCTGCTGGAAAAGGAAATCAGCATCTCCATAAAGCTTGTCAGCAGATGGAAGCATAAAGTGCTCCAAAATCTCCTGGAAGATGGCTGCATTGACTTTGCACTTGATAAAACACAATGGACCAACACCAGCAGATGTCACGGCCCCCCAAATCATTACTAACTTCAGAAACTTCACACTAAACTTCAAGCAGCTTGGATTCTGTGCCTCTCCAGTTTTCCTTCAGACTCTGGGACCATGATTTCAACATGAAATGCAAAATTTACTTTTATCTGAAAAGAGGACTTTCGACCACTGTTCACTGTCCAGTTCTTTTTCTCCTTAGCCCAGGTAAGATGCTTCTGACGTTTCTGTTTCAGAAGTGGCTTGGTAGTCCTTTTCCTGAAGATGTCTGAGTGTGGTGGCTCTTGATGCGCTGACTCCGGCTTCATTCTACTCATTTTGAAGCTCTCCCAAGTGTTTGAATCGGCTTTACTTGACAGTATTCTCAAGCTTGTGGTCATCCCTGTTGCTTGTGCACCTTTGCCTACCCAATTTCTTCCTTCTAGTCAACTTTGCGTTTAATATGCTTTGATACATCACTCTGTAAACAGCCACCACATTCAGTAATGACCATCTGTGACTTACTCTCTTTGTGGAGGGTGTCAATGATTGTCTCCTGGACCATTGCCAAGTCAGCAGTCTTCCCCATTAGTGTGGTTTCAAAGAACAAGAGATACCCGGAATTTATACTGTAGGGATGGTCATTTAATGAAACTCAAATGTAAATATTCTAATATTTTGAGATACTGGATTTTGTACTTTCATGAGCTGTACACTCTAATCAACAAAAAAAAAAAAAAAAAAAAAAATTTGAAATGTTTTACTTTACATGTAGGGAATCTAGAATATATGAAAGTTTCATTTTTAAAAATAATTTACAATAAAAAAATGAACTTTTTCATGATATTCTAATTATATGACCAGCACCTGTATGTAGTTGCAGATAATATAATGCAATATTAATGAAATAAAAGACAATGTGTTGACTACCACTAAAGCACACGTAAAGTACTTGATTATAAGTTATTCAGTATTACATTTAAAGTTAATGTATTTTAAATGTAGTAAATAAACATATTCATTACAAGTGTGTATTTAAATAAATGTATTTAAATATATAAATATATAACAGATGTCTCAACCGTGCTCCTGTGGACTTCAGCTCTAACACACCTGAATGTAATTTTCAAGTAATCCTGAAGGCCTGATTAGCTGGTTCAGGTGTGTTTGATTTGGGTTGGAGCAAAACTCTGCAGGATGGTACAGTAGCTCTCCAGGAGCATAGGTATATAAGAAATAAAGCCTACATTTAACTTTTAGACATATACTCATAAACTTCCCTAAGCACTTTTCCTCGGGGGTGGGGGGCTAATGGATAGAAAGTCTGACTTGTCGTTTTTTGAAATCGTGAATGGGCTCATATTTGTGATCTCAAACATATTCTCAAAACTATCATGCTGAATGTATGGGAAATGAGCTCTGATGAGGACAGTGATGATGGCATAAAACATCTGCTCAAACTGAACCCTTCCAAGCTCCAAAAGGTAACAAAATATGCTTTATTTATTCTCATGTAATTGTTACTCTAATATCAGAGGAGTTTTGTATCATCGTGACAGTTAGAGATCCATCCGTGTTAGATATAGATCCGGGTCGCTAAAGACCTGAATATTTTAAGAATTATTGGTGAAACATTTGTGCATTTAAAGGATAACAGTCTGACGCTGCATCAAGAAATGCAACTCGAATCTCTGTTACACAAGGAGAAAGCTACACATCGATTCTATGCAGAGATGCTGCTGAGTTCCTGAGCTCATCTCAGATGGTCTAAAAGACAATGGAAATGTGAGCTGTGGTCAGATGAGTCAATGTTTCAGCTCGTTTTTTGGATAAAAACGAGTTCTCAGTCCCAAAGATAAAAGGGATCATCCAGATTTCATCAGCGACAGGTGCAAAAGCAAACATCTGTCACGGTATGGAGGTGCATCAGTGCAAACGGCATGGGTGACTTGCATTTGTGAGAAGGTGCCATTGACATGGAGGCATATATTTAGATTGTATAACTGCCATCAAGATGACATCTTTCCTGGGAAGCAAGACAATGCCAGGCCTCATTCTGCATGTGATTCATCAGAGTGGTTTCTAGGGATGTGTCTGAAAATGTATGGTCCATCATGAAAAGGAGAATCAGACAACGATGACCACAGACTGTTGAGAAGCTCTCTTGTATCAGGAGAGACTGGGTAAAAATCCCACTTGCAGAACTGCAACAGTATCCTCAATTCCCAAATGATTAAAAATTGTAATTAAAAGGAAAGGTGATGTGACACAGTGGTAAACATGGCTCTCCATCAAAATCAAAATGTGTTTATACTTACAAAATACAATAACGTTGTTTAGTGAAGACATTGGAAATCTTTTCTTTGTACTTTTGTCAGTTAAATAGAGGTTCGAGAGAATTAACAAATCACTTCTTGATTTTATTGTATTTTACAAAATGTCCCAACTCTTCTGGAAATGTGGCTTGTAAAAACATATGTTGCCATGACTTATATTGATCATATAATTTATTTTTGAAGGTATGCTAAAGTGTACTTCTTTTTCACAAGGGACCTGCTGGTTCTGCTAAGTCACACTAAAGCCATTCATCAAGGTCCCTCTAGAGCCAATTCTGTGCCAATTCTGGAAAATAACCTAAAAAGAGAAGTTATCCTGCAGGACACCTGTGCTTTTACTCTTCAAAGACAAGTGCAATCCCTCATGCACAAATAGCTCCCAACCTAAAAGTCTCGCATCTTATCGTTTTAGCTTTTGAAACTATCTTTAAGTCTGCTCCCCTCTATGTTCCCGTGGGAGCTCTCTCTCCCCTCTCTTTCTTCATTATTAATCATTCCTGGTGTGCCATTGTGTTTAAGATGATCAGCAGGAGAAGATCTTGACAGAGGACAAGGTCGGAGTGAGAAACCGAATCCCAGCTAAGCAGAATGTAAAGAGACTTCAACAGGCTCTGTGAAAATGCACACATACACATGCAAAGTCATTCGCAGCAGGTTTGTGTAAAGAGCGATCAAATTTATCTGAGCCGTTTGGTCAACAGGAAGCTGTTGAGATTTTAGAGCAGAAGGAAGTGGACAATATTCCTCTCTTTTTCCTACATTTTCTCTCTTCTCCCGGTCCCTCCATAACCGTTAAATCACATGCAATAACCACTCTACGAATGAGAGTGAGCCAGAGACAAAGAGTGTGGATGATAGAGGTGTGTGTGTGTGTGTGTGTGTGTGTGTGTGACAGAGTAAGGTGTGTTTTATAGCTTTGATTGAGGTCTAGCTGCTGTCTGGGACCGACACTACATTCTGCTGCTGTCACAGCCAATAAAACAATGTCACATGCTCCCTTTCGCCACAGTAACCACCGGCCTGACACCTGAACAACTTGATCTGAAGAGACACAACAAAATGGTTTGCTAGACACGTTGTCTCTTCACTTAAAAAGGGAAAAACAAAAGGAGATAAAAATACACTCCTTCTTTTTGCTTTGATTTTTAAATTTTCAGTCACAGTCTCCCCTGATATTGTTTGATTTGTTGTCCATGAGAGAAACAGGTCATTCTAAATATCTTGAAAAACAGAACATGGTGTTAAGCTCTTGCTCTCTCTCTCTTTGGGTACTTGCCTGGTAGTTCCCTGTGAAGTAGACTTAACAGGGTGTTCAGACATCTTCAGTGAGGTTTCATATCACAGGCACTGTATATGCGCAATCAAAATATACATTGATATATGACTTTGAGCACCACCTCATTATGACACAGTTTGGCTAAAATAAAGGAGTTGAGATTCTGGTCTTTCATTACAGAGTCGGCACCAGTGGAGCACTAAAGAATAGTATGAAATTTGCCTAGGCTAACATATTCGAAAATTCGACTCATTTATCTCCATGAAATAAACACATTTTAGACCACCAGATAATTATGTCTTAGATACACAATTTCAGTGGTTTTACCATGAATACAGACAAGTTACCCTGACTCCATGCAGGGGTGCATTTCCCAATTATGGTCCTTCGTTACCAATAGAGTTCAATGGAACTTGCGACCAAAGTTGGCTAATGGTACTTTTGGGAAATCCACCCCAGAACAGTCTGGGTGAGGGGGCCCAATCAGTGAAAATAAAATAACACTGGCTCAATCAATTGCATGTGTGGCATAATGTTGATTATGTAAGGAATAATTGACACCGGGTCGTTGAATTCTTAGAAAACAATGCACATCCGATTCGCGTCGTGGCCGCATTACCACCTCGCGTGTGCATTATTTTCTAAGAATTCAACAGCCTGGAGTCAATTGTTCCACTTATACTATGGTTACCACACCTCAAGACACTGTTCCGATGTTGTATTTCAAGACATTTTTCAGGTTTTTGTCCTTAAAGGATTAGTCCACTTTCAAATAAAATTTTCCTGATAATTTTCTCACCCCCATGTCATCCAAGATGTCCATATCCTTCTTTCTTCAGTCGAAAAGATTTTTTTGTTTTTGATTAAAACATTCCAGGATTTTTATCCATATAGTGGACTTCAATGGTCTCCACTGTTGAAGGTCAAAATTACAGTTTCAGTGCAGCTTCAAATGGCTTTAAACGATACCAGACGAGGAATACGGGTCTTATCTAGCTAGAATTATTGGTCATTTTCTAAAAAAAATAAAAATGTATATACTTTATGAACACAAATGATCATCTCACAAGTGCTTCCACCATTCCGCTTTCCATATTCTTCAAAAAGCTTAAAGGTGCCCTAGAACTTTTTTTCACAAGATGTAATATAAGTCTAAGGTGTCCCCAGAATGTGTCTGTGAAGTTTCTGCTCAAAATACCCCATAGATTTTTCAATTTCTTAACTGCCTATTTTGGGGCATCATTATAAATGCGCCGTTTCAGTGCGTGTCCCCTTTAAATGCTCAGGCTCCCCGCCCCCAAGTTCACAACTCTATAATACATTGCATAAACAAAGTTCACACAGCTAATATAACCCTCAAAATGGATCTTTACAAAGTGTTCGTCATGCAGCATGTCTAATTGCGTAAGTGCAGTATTTATTTGGATGTTTACATTTGATTCTGAATGAGTTTGATAGTATGCTAACGGGGCTAAAGCTAACATTACACACTGCTGGAGAGATTTATAAAGAATGAAGTTGTGTTTATGAATTATACAAACCTGTTTAAAAATAGCGACAGTCTTGTCTCCGTAAATACAGTAATAAACAATGGTAACTTTAACCACATTTAACAGTACATTAGCAACATGCTAACGAAACATTTAGAAAGACGATTTACAAATATCACTAAAAATATCATGATATCATGGATCATGTCAGTTATTATCGCTCCATCTGCCATTTTTCGCTATTGTCCTTGCTTGCTTACCTGCATAAAGTCTGTTGATTCAGCTGTGCACAGATCCAGACGTTAATACTGGCTTGTCTAATGCCTTGAACATGAGCTGGCATATGCAAATATTGGGGGCGTACATATTAATGATCCTGACTGTTGCGTAACAGTCTGTGTTATGTTGAGATTCGCCTGTTCTTCGGAGGTCTTTTGCACAAATCAAATTTACATAAGAATGAGGAAGCAATGGTGTTTGAGACTCACTGTATGTCATTTCCATGTACAGAACTCTATTTAACTATGCCGAGATTCAATTTTCAATTCTAGGGCACCTTTAAGCTGTATGTCCTACCCTTCCCTATTCAACTCACGGAAAAAACGGAACCAGCGCCATTGTCATTGTTGGTTTTGTAAGGACCTATAGAGTACCTCAGGGATGACTGTTTTTGTAGGCAAAACCCGGAAGCGAGTTAGCATTTTAGGACTTTCGGTTCCATCGCTCTAAAGTCTATGGGTTTTTTTTATGGGTTTTTGCTAAATTGCCTGAAATAAGGTCTGTGGTTAACAAAGCCTCTAAATATTTTCATGTTTTGATCTATGAAATAAAACACACCAGTTATAACCTGCTTTAAACCTTTATTGTGTCTTAAAAACGGCAGTTGCTAAAAAATTGCTAAAAGGGACTTCCTTTGGCGGGGACTTTAGACGTCATCATTAAATACGGGACATTTGGACAGCATTTCTCATGAAAAAGTGGAAAAGTATTCATACACAGTGCAGATCATAATCAGCGAGCATGTTTATAAATAAAGTTGTTTTTTAAACAAAGTTTGAGGAAGCTTGGTGGTGACGACGTTGATCTGCGACCATGGTGTGCTGTAGTCCGTTTATAGCCTACTGTTAGCCTTTTATATCTGACCACTTTATTTAGGCTTCAAAATGTATAATTTTGTGTTAACTTGTAAAGATGATCTTAATAGACAAAACGTGTACGTGTCATAACCCTTTGTTAAACACAGAGCTTATTTTCTGTGATTTTCCAAAAATCTATGGGAAAAATGCATAGGCTTTCGATCAAGGGAACCCGTGTGCCGCTAACTTCCGGGTTGGCCTACAAAAACGCGTCATCCCTGAGGTACTCTATTGAAATAACTGGAATCATTTGGCGAAGTGATATGGAACTGTAATGCGGTCAAGACCTGCTAGAACTACTTTAGCCGTGCGTTTCCCTGAAAATAATTGCACACCTTAGAACATTGATCAACCAATCAGATTCGAGCATTCAACAGCCCCGTAGTATAACTCATAAAATTATTTTTACTTGTTCCAACTTTTCTTTTACAAAAATTGAGATTTTAATGTTTAAGAATCGGCCCCATTCACTTGCACTTTAAGTGTCTCATTGTAACCCAGATTCTATAGAGACATAAAAATGTTAATTTAATCAACATTATGCCAAAAAATTCTACTGTTTAAGCTCAAGTTTTACTGTAAGTTTAAATCCCATTACTAGACAGTTGTGCACAAGTGTAAAGCGTATCACATATGTGAACATTACAAAGACCACAGTACTAGTTAAGAAGGTGTGTAGGGAAAAGTGGACACAAGGTAACTTGTCTGCCTGTCTTTTCAGGTTAGCATATTAGGTTAGCTTTTTTGAGTAGGCACACTTGCTTTAATATTACTTTTCACCCTTAACCTCTAAAGGGGAAAGTTTATTCAAGTTTTACCATTTCAAATGGAATCCTAACATAAGACTTACTGTAACCCCTAAATATGCTAGCAGCTGCAGAAACATACATGTATATTTCACCACACTGTACTGTGTTTGTTTCGACAGAGAAAGCAGAAGTACATATAGGTGATCCTATAGGGGTCATTACTAAAAATCACCTCACATCCTCAAGTTACCTCCTCTACATCCTCGATGAGGAAGAGAAATTCAACGATTTCACCATCTAAGATACACATCAAACTCAACTTCCTGCATGATTTTGTTATATCAGCAGTATGTTTATTTGTGCTTAAGTCGTTGTTCCTTCTTTAATCACAGTGTCAACTAAATGTGAAGATCTAACTGTACCATCCACACGAGGGGATACTTTGATTTAATTTCTTGTATATAGTGAGACTGTGAGTGAAGGACACTGTTGAAGGGCTCTGTTGAAAATCACAATGTGTATCTAAACATGATTAAGCTTTTAATCTTCTAGTCAATCAGCATTTTCTCCAGGTGTGTGATGCTTATTTACTCAATAAATGCAGATAAATCCTGAGCAAATAATGAACAAATACACCTAATGCTTCAAATAACGCCTGCATAGTTATTGCATGATGCTTAATTTTTATGTTAGTGAGTATACTGCTTTTTATAATAGTAAATTACAAATATATGTCTAAAATAAGACATTACACAGCAGAAAAATAACATCAGGCCTCATAATTGTTGTTATGGATTTCAAGTACCTGGAAACCAAATGTTCTACATGCACGTGTCACTATAATTGCATATATATATATATATATATGATGACAAAGATGTTTCACACTTTATTGGCATTGATGGTTCCATGAAGAACCTTTAACATCCATGGAATCTTTAATTCTATAAAAGTGGGAAAAGGTTCTTTAGATTTTTAAAATGTTCTTTACACGGAGGAAAATGGTTCTTTTAAGAACTGTTCACTGAAAGGTTCTTTGTGGACCCAAAAATGGTTCTTCTATGGCATCACTGTGAAACTGGTTTATTTTATTTTACCCATCGTGTTTTTGCAAGACCAAGTCTAAACATAAAAATGAATAATATATTAATAATATTAGAAAGAACATTTGCATGTATCCTTGCTGTCTATAATGGAGGGAATTTAATGCTCAAATTTCCTGAGCATATTCAATGAAAAGTAAGGAAGGTGGTGGATTGGCTGAAAAAGAATGAGGTATATAGTTTACCTTTAAAACCTCAACCCACATGCAAATGCACAGACACAACTGTAAATCAAATCTAAACATATTGCAGTGGCGTAGCCACGGGGGGGCCTGAGGGGGCCTAGGCCCCCTCATTAACATGTAGGCCCCCCCCAGATTTCTGAGCGATTTTTTATTCTTTATGTTGATTTGTTACACTGATGCATATGCTGCGCGATAAAATGCAATAGCTGTTTTTAGACTTATTGGTTTGATTTTTTCACGTGTTGCGCGTAGCCTCTGCTGTTATTATCTTTGCGCGTGAGAGTTCGTTATTATGCGGTGAGTGGCAATGTGAAGCGACAACCGAGGCTTCCCATTTCCAGGACGCGCATCTCAATGCAGTGAAATCCGGTGGGTGCTCGGGCTCCTAACTCTCCATTCATTTTAACCAATAACAAGTCGTTAGAGAATCAAGAACCTCTGACTGCAGCGCACACAGCTTTCTTCTCGTCATTATAGTTAATTTGAGGCATTTTCCGTGGCGTTATTTGCTCTCGCTCAGAGATATATATTTCCCCTCTTCTGGTCTATGTATCCCTGCCTCTGCTGAATTATTTTTATCCCTGGTGGGGATAAAAAAAAATTCCCTCCCGGGTGTCGCTACTCCGGGTGTCGCTACTCCACAAACCACCAACAGATCATATAAAATACCGAAAATAAAAATCGTTTTTTAAAACATCGCAGTAAAACGCTGCGTTTATATAGAACTGTCTCTTTACGACACAACAAACGGGACACTTTTCAGACGCGCATTCCGACTTCGCCTCAGCGCCAGGCGCAAGTCAAACGAGCGCGGAAAAGGTGCAGATGACGACAAGGGAGCTTCAGTTGAACAACAGTGAACTGCGGTCAGATGAGATGTTGTCAGGCTATGTCGGTAAAACTCAGATTAACACGACTGTCCAATCAGCCGTTATACTGTGCTTGTGGCGCGCACTCAAGAATTGCATGCGCAAATGCGCCGGCGCGAGCTGCATAATTACTTTATTATAGCTTAAATAAAGCGCAATAGAAACTACGAGCAATGACCGTCGTTTGAAAATGAAATTGCCAAACATGCGATTAAAGCTGCCTCAAAACTGTGCATGCATGTTGACATGGTTTTAAAGCTATTGTTATCCAATTTGTTGGTCTTAACGTCTTAAAAATGCACATATGTACACCAAGGAAATCAAAATTTTCTCGGGGGGACCATGCCCCCGTACCCCCCCTAACAAACTACATTTTATGACCTCTGCAATTATGAAACTCTGCGTACATGTTCTATAAATTCTATCTAATGAAATCCAAGGTAAACGTGTATTTCTACAAATGTGCGCACTTTCAGAGTAAAAGTTTGTATATGTAGTATGCACTGTAATCAAAAATAAATGGGACCAAACGCGATTGAATGTAAAGGTTTGTGTCTCGTTATTCTATTAATAACTACCGATTGATTTTGCATTTCTTTTTGAAATTAAGAATTATTATTGTCATTGTAGCCATTATTAGTGTCACACACACACACACACACACACACACATATATATATATATATATATATATTATAGCGGCCCCCTCATTTTTAGATGGGCCCCCCCCAAAATAAAATTCTGGCTACGCCACTGACATATTGACTGTATATAAGCGCCTCTTTGTCGAGAGGAAACATGCAGCCACAGAGGGTTATATTCACACACACTCTGCTGTCTGATACACACTGACAGGGTCACCCAAGGTCATCAATCACCCTAAAACACATACATCAGCAACTGAGTGGTGTGGTCATCAAACAAACAAATAAACAAAACACTGAGTACAGTAAACAAGGTCATTCTGTCAGCGCAGGTTAAGTGTGAGCAGAGAGGGCTGTTTAGAGCTGATCTGAGGTCAGGGGCGCCACTGCGGTTCTGTTCAAAGCTTTCCGTCTAAACAGATGGCCTGATCACCAACCAGTTTACCCACGACAGGAACACACACTCACACAGAGCGAGAGAAGTGACCGTTTGTCATTCTTAATGGAAGGACAAAGGCATATGCACATACTCAAACTTTGAATACACAACTATGTGTGCATCAGTGGCGATTTCTTTAAGACTGCAAGGGAAGCTCGGCTTCCCTTATAATGTCACAAAATTAATGGTCAAATATGTACTATTGTATTAACATTTTATTGACTAAAAATGCGTTAGAAAACGTTCATCTCAAAGACGAGTTCGTTCAGAATCAGTCACATATAGCAGGTCGGCTGACTCGATTTCCTTCTCATACATTCCCGCAGCGTCACAGTGCATTTCCCTATTGAAGCCCAGCGTCCATTGACTTCAATGGGGCTGCTTTGAACGTTTTTTTCAGCGCTTCGAAACTAGACGGTCATTGGATAAACGCTGCGATTATGTCCCGCCCACGGACGCTCAGCGTCTCTGGGGGTGAATGGGGAGTGAGCTGGCCCGGACTCCGAGCTTCTGCGTGATGATTGGAGGGTCTGTCGAAAGACTGCATCTCCTTTTGACTGACAGCGATTCTGTACTATAAGGAATCACTGAAGCTATTCGCGCTCAGTCCCATCACGGATTTCTCAAGTTCAGTCGAAATAAAAACTGCTGCAACCTATTTCTTTGATATTTGCTTGGCGAAATTGCTTGATTTTCATCATACATTTCACACAATTATACACCACATTCCTTGTTTCAGTTTTACAGAGTTTAATATTTTTTTTTTTAGATCGTTCATTCATTCATTCATTCCTTCATTCATTCATTCATTCATTCATTCATTCATTCATTCATATAACGTTAGTAGGCTAGGCTAGCGTCGTGGGTGAAACTGCGCACGATGGCAGACGGTGCTAATATTGTCGACCTGATTTTGGCGAAGCCATTTGAAAGTGTTCCTTACGAGGAAAAACTTAGAATTAAACAGCAGGGCAGATCAACACCTAAGATTGATTTAGTGCAAAAGATAGGGGAAAATAACAGGTCTTTTCAGCTCTCCTGGTATGACAAAGTCTGTTTAATGGAAGTCATCCAAACTGTTCTCATTAGTGGCAACAATTGGAGCTACATCTGCAGGTGTAGAAAGGAGCTTCTCCTGTTTAAAGCGACTCAAGTCCTACACCCGAAACACAATGGGCCAAGGCCGTTTAAGCAGCCTAGCTCTGCTGGCCATTGAGAGGACACTGGTCAAGTCACTTGAAAAGACTCCTAGTTGGTACGACAGGGTCACAGACCATTTTCTTGAAAAGGAACGTAGGGCAGAATTTACTTTTAAATAAATAGACAATTTTATGATGTAGGCCGAAAATGAGCTTCCCCTCTCTGACAGACCAGTAGCCGCCACTGGTGTGCATATACACACACACACACACGTTGGGTTTCCATGTTTTATGGGGACTTTCCATAGACATAATGCTTTTTATTCTGTACAAACTGTACACTCTAAAACATGCTAGGTTGTTTCAACCCAAATTTGGGTCAAGTATGAACATTTTTAACCCAACAGTTGGGTTTGACCATAGTTGACCCATATTTGGGTTGAAACAACCCAGCATTTTCCCCCTTACATTAAACCTACCCCTACCCATCACAGAAAACATTCTGCATTTTTACATTTTCAGAAAACATCACTTAGTATGATTTATAAGCTGTTTTCCTCATGGGGAACAAAAATGTCCACACAGGGTTAAAAGTTTCTGGTATTACTACACTCTAAAAAATCTTGGGTCATTTTTTCTACCCCAGTCCTGGATTTAGCCATTTTGGGTTATTTTTCAGTGTTTGGGTAGTTTTTGTTTTACCCAAAGCATCGCTAGCCAACTATGGTCCTAAGTCCCATTGAACTCTATTGGTAATGACGGAACTTGCCACCATAGTTCGCTTTGGGAAACACACCCCAGATCTTGGATCAGACGTAACAACCCAATGTTTGAGTAGTTTTTGTTTTACCCAGATTTGTGACCTCTTCAGGAAAGAGCAGTGCAGCTCCTTCAAAATTGTGCAAGTCTTCAGTAAAATACAAGTTTGTGTACATCTTATTTTATTTAAAAATTTGTTTTTGTTCTGTATATCGTTTAATTTTATGCAAAGCAAACAGAGGTGTGATGTGAGTCACCTACGCGAGTGTTGCGTCGGTCTTTTCACGTGATGGAAACGCTTGATGCCTTGCATAAAATTTTATGATTTTATTCAAAAAGATACAGAATATAAACACTTAGGATGTTAAAATGTGTTCTCACACTCTAAAAAATGCTGGGTTAAAAACAACCCAAGTTGGGTTGAAAATGGACAAACCCAGCAATTGGGTTGTTTTAACCCAGCGGTTGGGTTAAATGTTTGCCTAACCTGCTGGGTAGTTTTATTTAAACCAACTATTGTTTAAAAATTGCTATATGGCTAGCTTAAAATGAACCCAAAATAGTTGGGAAATTAAAAACCAGATGCAATTAGAGGCAACAATAATAGACAAAAGGTGAATGTTTATTAATAAGCTTTAATATTTTATTGATATAAATTTAATAGTTTATTAATATAAATGTATTAATAAGAAATTTAATAAATGTTTATTGTTTAATAATTATTCATTGAACATAAATAAATGTTCATTTCCAACATACTTTAGGTTAATTTTAATTAAGCAGTACAGTAATTTTTAAACAATAGTTGAGTTAAAGAAAACTACCCAGCAGGTTGGGCAAACATTTAACCCTACCGCTGGGTTAAAACAACCCAATCGCTGGGTTTGTCCATTTTCAACCCAACTTGGGTTGTTTTTAACCCAGCATTTTTTTAGAGTGCAGAATGGTACAGTGATTATTTATGGACAGGTTATGGAGTCAGTCAGCATTTTTCAGCTTCAAGTGAAATGCAGGCTGCGGTCTGAAGTAATCAGTTCTCCCACCGAACGCAAGCCATCTCTTTACAGTGGGAATCAGGACAACAGAGACTGCTCGATTACACTTGAATTACTTCTAAATGTTTAATTTTTCTTTGAATATTTGTTAAACAAGCTGTATTAAATATGCATTACTGTACTGTAAAACATGATTGAAAATAAAGGAATTATCATGCAAACCAGTGGTTGTGTGGAGTATTTAAAAAAAAGTTTAGAGGATTTATGTTAATCTGTAAACATTAATTCATGTATGAAATAAAAAGCTGGTATTATAGTAAAAATTAATCAGCCCATTATGCTAGGTTAAATAAACAACCCAATTTGCTGGGTAAAATTAACCCAATGTGTGTTCTGTCCTATATTTACCCAGACATATAAAAAACAGAGTGTAATCTTGTGGGGAAATGTAGGGGATACCAGGACCACACACACACACACACACGTATGGTTAATTAGCTTTCTATAATGAGGACAGAACATAGACTTCTACTGTTTATATATAATAAATATAATTGTTTGTCTGTCCAAAAGTACTTTTGGTTAACCATAAGCTGTGTAGTTATCCTTAGAAATGAAACCTATCGTGAAAAGCAGTTTATGCAACTCATTGAAACAATTTCCGCTGCATCGCTTTTGTCAGATGACTGATGTTTCGATGAGCCAGCATTTTTTTTTTTCCCCCTTTGATTTGGTTTTTTAAACTGTCACCCAGGCTGTGTACAGGTCAGTGTGTGGTGGAGTGACTAATGGAGACAGAAGTGGACAGGATTGAAGGGAAGGCCTCTCTAGTCAGCCACGCAAACCCTCTATATGACAACAACATGAAGCTCTTTGAGGCCGAGCGCTACGAATTCCAGCAGAGTGGTGAGTCTAGGACATCACATTCAAATATGCTTCAAAAATGTTGTGTTTCTGGAATTTTTCATTCTGATCATTTGTGACATTCAGTGGTCTGATATTTCCTAATATTGACTGTTGTCCATGCTGTAATTTAAAATGGCACTACTTTCATGTCCATCATATCACTTATAATGGACTTTATTCAGTTTTCTGTAGTTTAATCCAGAGTTCTGCATTGTTTGTTACAGAGCTAACGACAAAGAAACCAGCAAAGAAATGTCACTGTATTCCTGTTCTCGTAGTGTTTCTCCTGCTGCTGATTGCTCTGAATTCTTTTCTGACATATAAAGGTGAGATGGACCTGAAATAAATTCACATTTTAAAGTGCATACATTTCCTTGCATTAGATACAAAATATCAAAACAAGTAGCATTGATTTGGAAGAAGAATTATACACTTTTCAAGCAAGTTTTAGGTTTTAAAATAATACAATTATAAATAAACTGAACAAAAAGACTTGGATCATGCTGATAGTTAAAGTGATTCTCTACACCTGTGGTTAGTCTGATAGGAACTTGAGCAGAACTGACTTCATACATGCACTAAAGATCACCAGCAAAAGTAAAGGAAACATATTGAAGAGAAAAGCTATATTTCTTTACAGTCACAGTTTTATATAATGCAATGCAATTGGTAGATAGTGTTAGTCTTAAAGTGCAGCCACATTTACCATTGCTTGGTGAAATATCATGGGCAAAACTGAGGAGGAATAGGTGTGATCGGGTGCAAAAAAATGTGGTAACACTTTATTATACAGTGTCATTGTTACATCTGTTACATGTAGTTACTCCAGAAATAACTATAAATTATGCATAATTACATGCAAATAACCCTAATCCTAACCCTTTAGTAAGTACATGTAGTTACTTATATTTCTCAGTACTTAAAAGTATAATTACAGTGTAACAAAGACACCTTAAAATAAAGTGAAACCAAAATTTCCCCATGCAGATTTCACTTATTTTCCAGTTAGTCACTTGAATTCACCGCACAGACTTATAGAAAGCTGCTCGGTTTGAAAGTAAGTTCTGTGTGAGCTGTGCTTTATACATCTATTAGACAATTGACAGCCTTACTTGTGACTTCTGTACACGAATAATCACGGCATCATTGTTTCACCTTGTTTCTGTCGTTCCATGATTTAATCTGCTTTGTATGATGTGTATTGTATGCAGTCTTCACTCTGGAGACTTGGGTTCACACTCACTGTACACCAGCTGAAGCCAGAACAGATGAACTCAAGTCTGCTGAAGGACATAAGCTGGGCAGCTCCAGCACAGATGAGGTACACACACACACGTCACACCTTCATTCATTTATGCCATATAAACACATTCTCACATATATATTGTGTGTGTTTAACAGGAGTGTCTGTCCGATCTGTGTGGAAATAATGGGACTCTAGAAAAACTATGGACTCAACTAAACCAGCTCAACGTTAGTGCACAAAGAGGTACACATACACACACAAGAGAAATCCTACTGGTTGGCCAGGAACTATTTTCAGAATCTGCCATGATTTCAATTGTTTCAAAGGAGTTGAAATCATTTTCAGATCTTTATATTTAGTGTCTTTAACTACTACAGTATGTACTAACATTTAAATTAATAATTTGATACAATGCATTATGTACATACATGTTTTTACACTGTATTTCATTTAACCCTTAAATGCCTGACTGTTTCGCCAATCATTCTTACATATTCGGGTCTTTATCGACCCGGATCTATATCTAACACGGATGGATCTCTACCTGTCGCGATAATAAAAAAATCCTCTGATATTAGAGTAACAATTACAGAAGAATAAAATAAATCGTATTTTGGAGCTTGAAAGGGCTCCGTTTGAGCAGATGTTTTATGCCATCATCACTGTCCTCGTCAGAGCTCATTTCCCAGTAAATTCAGCAAATAATGGGCTAGTTTTATGTTTGAGGTCACGAATATGAGCCCATTCGCGATCTCAAACATATTCTCAAAACCATATAATTTTCAACATCTTCAAAATCAATATTTCGATAGCTAACAGCTTCACCAGATCCATCCAGTAACAGTTACAGTCATATTTGATTGCGTTCAGTACTTGCTCTGCAGTAAATGACTGAGCCATTTCATGTTTCTCTTATTATTTCGTTTTCTGTCTAAATGAGTCGTCAATTCAGCATTGTGTATCAGACATTGCCACCTTGTGGAATAAAGGTGTATTGCACTTATTCCGTCATCTAAGATTTAATTATTGTTGTGCAGAAAAAATATATGTACACTTATACACACCTCGGGTCGTTAGCGACCCTATACAATTTTTACAAAAAATGAATACAAACATATGCATTCTTTTATAATTTTATGATTTTTTTTCTTGTTATATTTTTTTATAATGAATTGATTGAGGAATACCAAGAAGGTTGATGTCTAACTTTAAAAAATGAACGAGGAGGGTAGTGAATGACGTCCCGGGTCACTTAAGACCCGAGGTATGCATTTAGTGAAGTTCACAACGTAATTTCGGGAGGAGTGAACCCATCTAATCTTTCAATTAGTGAAACTCAAACATAATGTCAAGAGGAGGGAACCCTAATCTTTCAATTACATCCAGAGCATATAAGCAGCTACTCACCCTGCTCTGGCATCAGTTGTTTCGATATCCCTCCACCTCCCCAACTCCACCACATAAATTAGGCATCTCATATATCGTACTCCTCTTCCATGCACTAGTAGTCCCTGGGGGGTATATCCAAGCTTGAGTTGAAGCTGCTTCCTCGAGCCCCTCCACAGCGGACAGCAAGCCAAATAAGCTTAACCTTATTAGCTTAAAGATTTTATGAGGAAACAAACTCGTGAAAGGGTTAAAAAATTAACGCTGTAATTAATATCTGTAATTACATCTATAATGAGACTGTTGACCCTTCCCTTACACATTAAAGGGTTAGTTCACCCAAAAATAAAAATTACCCCACAATCTACTCACCCTCAAGCCATCCTAGGTGTATATGACTATCTTCTTTCAGACGAACACAGTCGGAGTTATATAAAATAATATCCTGGCTCTTCCAAGCTTTATAATGGCAGTGAATAGAGGATGAGAGTTTGAAGCCCAAAAAAGTGCATCCATCCATCATAAAAGATAACCACACGGCTCCAGGGGGTTAATAAAGGCCTTCTGAAGTGAAGCGATGCGTTTATGTTAGAAAAATATCCTTATTTAAAACTTTAAAAACTAAAATAAATAGCTTAGACGGCCATACTCATCGATTTAGAGTGAACTCTGGCCTGACGCAATGACGAATGCGAAAGCACAGAGGATACAGCAAAACAAAACACCGGTCACGAATTAGAAGTCTAAAACAAGAATTTTTAAAGAGAAATGTCAGAAGATTTCGATATAATGGAAGAGGAGCTTGAGTTTGTTGCACAGCCCTATTTGTTTGAACCGCGAGAGATGTGTAAGATTACGCTACTCCTTTAAATCGCGCAAGACCATCTGCCGGAAGCCAGTTATTTAAGTTTTAAAGTTTTAAATTAGATATTTGTCTTACACAAACACATCACTTCGCTTCAGAAGGCCTTTATTAACCCCCTGGAGCCGAGTAGTTATCTTTTATGATGGATGGATGCACTTTTTTGGGCTTTACAATCTCATCCTCTATTGACTGCCATTATAAAGCTTGGGAGAGCCAGGACATTAATTAATATAACTCTGATCATGTTCGTCTGAAAGAAGATAGTCATGTATCCCTGGGATGGCTTGAGGGTGAGTAAATCATGGGGTAATTTCATTTTTGGGTGAACTATCCCTTTAAGCCACCCTTATACCTACCCATACTACCCAAACTTGTCCTAACCGTACCCATATCCACCTCAATAGCAGCACAAGTGTTGTTGTTTTTTGTTTGTTTGTTTGTTTGTTTTTGTTTGCTTCCTTTATGTAAGTACACTGTAGTTAAAGACACCAAATATAAAGTGTGACCTACATCTTTATATTATGTTTCTGGAGGTTAACCAAGTTCATGCTCATGCTTGTAAAAATCACTGTATATAGTACTAAAATAATTTTTTACACCTTTCTGCTATAATCAGTGCTATAATTAATTGACATTTAGAAAAACCAGCAGCATGTTGAACAAATGAAAAAATATTCTTGTTCAATTACTCAGAAACTTCAGTCAAGCATTTCTAATAGTCTGATCTTTTGGAAGGTCATGCACAGTTTTTGGAGCTGTAGTTTGTCTAGGGACAGAACCACGGTCTTATATTTCTTGACATCTCATTGACATCTTATTAAGAGCTCACCTGCTTTATTTGCATGTTAATGGGTGTGTGAAGGAAAATAGTGACGTCACGAATGGGGCGATTTCAAATCTTGGCGTTTCAGAAGGGTGGAAAACAAAAACTCATTTTAATCTGCAGAGTTAGCTTTGAGGTTTGAATCTAGCAGTGTGTTATTATTATTATTATTATTATTATTATTATTATTGTAGAGTAATCTCTTATATGTGGAAATATCAAGAACATTTCAATTTTCCATTTCATGACCCCTTTAAAGCAGTTAGTCAGGAGTCACCATAGGTGTGTCCCACAGAATTGAGGTCACTATTTTTCTTTATATTTTATAGCCATGGTTTGTCCGCCTGGTCCATCTGGTCCACCTGGAAGACCTGGAATCCCTGGATTACAAGGTAACAGTGTACTTTCAGTCACTTCTGCTCTTTATGACAGTCCATGTCTTGAAAATATTGTCACTCAGTCACCCTCTCTCTCTAATTTAACAATAGAAATATTAGTACATTGCAGTATTTAGGCAATTGCTAATAAGTGTGATATTCAAGACTTATTTGTCCAATGCTTGACTACACTTCTCAGCATGAGGCATCAGATTGAACAATTCAAAAAAGTTTAAAATTTAGTAAAACAACTTATTAAAAGTTATTTGAACAATTTATTAAAAATCTGTCTTTTTAATATAGTTAAGATATTCTGACGGATGTTAGCCGACTATTCTAATAAAACCGTTCCTACTCGCACCACTCCGAATGGGATTTGAACCATCGTCAACTAGGGTGCTTAAAGCCACTGCCCCTTGAGGTTTCACCTGCACAATTATTACTAGCTAGCTCCATTACACTCACCCCCCTTTACGTCACGGCACCAATGTAACGGGTCCAACTCACACCGCTCCGAACAGGATTCAAACCATCATCAATTAGGACACTTAAAAACACTGTGCATCTCTTGAGGTTTCACCTGCACAGCTCTTACAAGTTGGCATCCGTTACACTCAGCCCCCTTAACGTCACTACCCTCCGGGTCACGGCACCAATGAAACTGATCCTACTCGCGCTGCTCCAAACGGGATTCAAACCATCGTCAACCGGCATGGGAAGACAGAGGAGTGAGGTTTTACCTGCACAGCTCTTAACAGATGGCCTCCGTTACACTCATCCCCCTGAACGTCACTCCCCTCCGGGTCATGGCACAAATGTTACAGGTCCTACTCACACCGCTCCGAACAGGATTCAAACCACCATCAGTTAGGACACTTAAAAACACTGTGCATCTCTTGAGGTTTCACCTGCACAGCTCTTACAAGCTGGCATTTAGCCCCCTAAACGTCACTACCCTCCGGGTCACGGCACTAGTGAAACTGGTCCTACTCGCACCATCGTCAACCGGCATGAGAAGACAGAGGAGTGAGGTTTTACCAGCACAACAATAACTAGCTTGAATACAGAAGGATACCAAACATCTGTGACAGTGGTTCCCAACCACATTCCTGGAGGCCCCCCAACACTGCACATTTTGCATGTCTCCTTTGTCTGACACACTCATTTCAGGTCTTAGAGTCTTTACTAATAAGCTGATGACTTGAATCAGGTGTGTTTGATTAGGGAGACATGCAAAATGTGCAGTGTTGTGGGGCCTCCAGGAATGTGGTTGGGAACCCCTGATCTGTGAGGCACCCAAAAACTGAGATCCTGCTAATTTTGACTGGTTTTGATTGGTCTCTTCTTTGGATCCCAGCTACAGAGCATAGTGACCAGAACAGAGCCAATCACTTTCCACATGTTCCTTCACAATCTGTGTGGTTTTAGCACTCCCTGCTGGTCAAAACAGACATAAACACTCAACTGAACTAAAGTTGTATTTTGAAATTTGGTGTCTTCAATCCTTTTTTCCAAAAGATGTGTTTGAATAGTATTTTTTGCCATTTTGATGTCACGCTTTGAGCAGTCAGTATTTATAATCCAGCTATGTTCTGTATCAGGTTCTCCTGGAATCCCAGGAATGCTAGGACAGAAAGGAAACACTGGCTCACCAGGTTAGTGTATTTTTGTATATCTTTATGAATTTGTATGCAAATGTGTATAGGTGTAATGGCTTTTGAAAAGCATGTATGGGTATTATGATCATTTTTCATTGGTTTTAATGAGCTGCATTGGCTTGGAAAATGATTGCATATTAGTAATGCTAAAGCATTCACTGCTTTGGTTCATACAATGAAACTGCTGCAAAACAATGAGCATTAATTGAAAATATCTGTATTTCTTTCAGGTAAGGTAGGTGAGCCTGGAACTCCAGGTGAAAAAGGACAGAGAGGAGACCCAGGTGTTGCAGGGCAAAGGGGTCTGATGGGCATTCCGGGTGCACCTGGTAATTGCTTCCTCACTTTCACACACCTCTCCCATTTTAGAACAGTATAGCAGATCCACATCTCTCCCTGACTGTATTTATTTTTGTCTCCAGGTATTCCAGGCTTGAAGGGGGATCCAGGAGCAAGAGGAATACAAGGTGCCTGTTTATTGTGATTAAAAGCCACCTTAATAATCAATACTTGGAAGTAATAAAACAGAAAATATGAGTTTTGTGGAAATGAACATTTTTCCATGTTGTAAGAATTTTACTACTGCTCTAATGAAACCTTTTCTGGTATTTTATCTGTGCACACAAGGTTTACCTGGGAATGATGGTCGTCCAGGTGCAAATGGAAACACTGGTTTGCCAGGAGCACCAGGGCCCCGTGGAAATCCAGGTACTTGTTGAAGAATAAATCTGAACCGAATTATTTGGTAGCTTATCTAGAGCTGCTAATTACTACTATTACTAAAAATAACATTACATTAAAAAATACATTGCAGTGCAGTTGCTAGGGTGGTTTGGGTGGTTTCTAGGGCATTAGGTTGTTGGTAAGATATTCTGGGTGGTTGCAAGGGAGTTATTTACTGGCCCATGTCAAAAGAGCCAACCCAAATTTTTATGACATTCTGATTACAAGATATGTTTTTCCTCTCTTATTGTCGACCAGAAAAATAAATGTACATTCAATCACTTATAAAAGTAAAACCACACCACAAAACCAGTTTAATCTGTTTAGTCTGAACAGCAGTAATAGTGATGCTTGCCTTATTAAACACCACTAATAGTAAATCTCAGTCAGCGCCACACTTGACTGTTCTACATTCAACACTGTTTGATGCCTTGTACTTGTTCTTAAAACCTCTCTTCCTCAGGGCCTAAAGGAGACCCAGGTACAAGTGGTGAGCGAGGAGAGCAGGGACCTCCGGGTGTAAGAGGTAAGATAACTTGTGTAAAGAAAGAACACAACACCATAGCCCAGATCATTACCCAGATTGACTTCATGCCATTTAGAAGGGGCCAACCTCATTTACCAATGTGTCAATCTCTCCGTTAAGATTCTGAACTTATGGTGTGTTCAAGTTGTGTCGGAAAGATTGTATTTAGATGAATGCCACCACAAAGTTGTAAATATGAGTTTATGAGTTAGCGGTGTGTCAGTGAGAAACATGGCGGAATACCACAATACTTAAAGGTATTTAGCAGCAGTGTTGGGGAGTAAGTAGTTACATGTAACGTTACGTAATTTAATTAAAAAATAAATATAACTGTCATTTGTTACAGTTACTGAGAAAAAATGTGTAATTTAATTAAAGTTACTTATGAAAATATTAACGATAACAAAGGGGGTTACATCTGAAAATTTTCTGTAAAAAGCTAGGATATGTTACAGTATATGATCACACTATCATTCATTCATGGCTATTAAACCATTCAAGAGTGATAAGACGCACAAATAAGAACTTAAGAACTGTGTCAGATCCGCGTCATGTGCAGCCCGGTCTTAAAGTGACAGCAGCCTAATAAACCCGAAACAGTTCAGTTTACTTGAAATATGTCAGTGCTGTGAACTCAAAAGAAAGTTCTAAATACTCATGGCAGTTAATTTAACTGAATTAAATTGTTACATTTACGTGTATCCTACTCAAACCAATTAAGTATTTGAGCATTAGGGTTTACAGTGCAAATATCAAAAAATTCTTAAATCAAGAAGCATTGTAGAAGCAAAATAATCTGCCAATGGCGTAAGAAAAATATAACTGTTTCAAACTGAAAACAAGATTATTTTGCTTGTTTTAAGGAAAAACTTAATTTTGACATTTCTGAAAACAAGACAATAATTTTTACTTGTCTCGAAAATTAGATATTTAGACAAGAAACAAGACAAAAAAATCTAAGTAAGAAAAGCATTTTTTTGCAGTGAGGCTACAACCTGTCTGAGAGTTGCCACCATGGCGAGTGATAAAAAAAGCACTCCAGTGCTGGAAATTTAAAAATCATTTAATCCAGAAATCTGTATTTAACCTCAGAACGATCTCAAACTAAAAAGAGATGCTAAAGTCTGATTTTGTGGTGGTTGTGCTTTAAAATTAAATGATTATAATCTTAATTGAAGTGATGAAGGATTTTGAAAGTCAGTTATCAGTGTTGAGTACTACTGTAAAGTTAACCCTGCCTGGTTTAAATGTTTGAAAAATGATTAACAGATGAAAACATTCGTTAGAGATTTAGAAAAGTAATCGGAAAGTAATCAAATGTAATTAGTTATATTACAGTAATAAACTAACTGAAAAAGTTACACTACTTATTATATTTTAAATAGGGTAACTTGTAATCTGTAACCTATTACATTTCCAAAGTAAACTTCCCAACACTATTTAGCAGTGACATTGTCAGGCTTATTTATTTCCAACAATAATATTTAATTTTTTGCTTGCAAAAAATTTTTTTTTAAAAAATTAAAAAAATACAATTGCAGTTTAAAAACCTTACCGTATTTTTGTGGAGTTCATTAAGAGAAGGTACACTGCCATCTTGCACTGACAAAAGTGACTTGTACCACCTGACGTCATAAACACAAACTTCCCTCTCTTGAACACACCAATAGCCAGGCTTATGACAATTGGTATAAAATCTGGTATACTTTGGTTTATCTGAAATAGCTGATACCACAATACTGGATAAAGCTCATTGCATAGCAGTTTCAGTCAAGTAATTAGAACATATGTCTAGACTTTCAAAGATATTTCAGAGATTTGATACTACTAACTTGGCAACTTCAGCAAATACAGAGATTATAATTATAACTCACAAGTGCTTTAGGCATGACTTTGTTTTCAGACAGAAGGGTGCACCCATGAAGTTTCATAATTCCTGATTCATTTGTGCTCTAATCTGTGGTTGGTTGGTCTTTTAGGGCCTCCTGGTCCAGGTGGCTTGCAAGGACCACCTGGAGAAAAAGGCTCACCTGGACCAAAGGGAGACACTGGCGTTGGCATTCCAGGTATTGTAGGAGTGCTCAGAACACATGCACATAAAAGTGATATATGCTGTTGTCAATCATTTTGAGTAAATATTTGTTTTCAGGGCGCACAGGACTGCAGGGGCAAAAGGGAGATCAAGGCTTGACAGGTAACTAAACACACACAAGTGAACGGATGATAAACATTGGGTTTATATCATGTAGCCGTCATCTAAGTTCGATGTTATACGTAGGTGCCCGAGGACCTCAGGGTCTGAATGGATTGAAGGGAAGTAAAGGAGATTCAGGTGAGTTTAGTAAAAAGTTTATTATCTACAAGAAGGCAACATCCATCTGTGTCTGTTTCTTGACTTTCTATCTTATTTTCTCTGTCTCCTAGGGCAAAAGGGAGATCAAGGTATGTTTGGGCATATTTTGGGCGTATCCACGATATCTGTGAGTGCACAGCATTTCTGTGATTACTCATCTGTTTTGCAAGTGAATTGATTATATGCACATGTTTAATGGTCTTAAACAGGTCTGAAGGGTCAGAAGGGTGATGTGGGACCCAAGGGTGCGAGCGGTACTGTGTCAGGTAATTTCCATAAATACTGATTCATCTCTGTGTGTCACTAGCTATGTTTCCATCCAAAGTTGTGAATTGAACTTATGCGCAAAACTGGAATATTGCATAAAACATTTGCGAATAAAGCAGTGTTTCCATCCCATGTGTTCAAGAGAACAAAATCATCACTTCCTAAGAAATTGGTGTAAAATATCTGTAATAAAAATACAAGTTGCTGCTATCGGGGAAGAATCTGTGGTCTCAGACGAAATGCAATAAACGCTGTTCGGATGCTGGTGTTTGGGAACGCAATCATGTGAGATGCTTCTGTAGGGAATTAAACTAAATCATTCTGAGGACAGACTTTGGCTCATGCATTTCAGAGCCACCAAAACAACATTTGAGATTCTTTGATGTGATTGGTCCACATTCTCTGCTGAGGCAAATTCACGTGAGCTTTTTGTTGCGCGTCAAGGGATTTATTCTGTAAATGTGTTTTCATCGTAGTTTGTGCACATGTCTTCTTATTGAATAAAACAATTATCCACTGCCTAATTTTTTATGCATATCCATCTTGGCGTTTCCAACCCGTGTTTTTTTTTATGCAATAACCCAAAAATCACATGAAAATAGGTGGATGAAAACATAGCTCTATTAAATAACTGTCACTTTTGCATGACATAATGCCTAAACGTGTAGCAAACAAAATTATCTAAGCACAATGTACATGTATACTATAATGCAGCACTCCAACCGATGAAGGCAGTCCAACAGCGTGTCTCACATGTGTGTATTTGTCATAAGCAGTGGTCCGTTTAGTGGGAAGCGCCAGCCGTGGAAGAGTTGAGGTGTTGCATAATAATGCTTGGGGAACGGTGTGCGATGACAGCTTTGACACTGTGGATGGTTTGGTGGTGTGCAGGATGTTGGGCTACCAGAGGGCCACCCAGGTGTACACGGCCGGTGAAGGTGATGTATCTGTCTGTGGTTACGGGGTTTTAGTTAATGGTTCATGGCATACAGGTTATGGTTTCCAAACCCTCTCAGAACCGTCTGCTGTGTATCTGCTGCAGGAACTGGAAATATCTGGCTGGACGAGGTGAGATGTACCGGAACCGAGAGGAGCATTTTTGACTGTCCACATGGAGGAATGGGAACTCATAACTGTAACCACGGTGAAGATGTGGGAGTTAGCTGTGCTTGAATAAAGGATGAAATCTTCTCACACCAAGAACTCAGTTTTGCTCCATGACTTTTAATCAGTCTGTGTTTTGGTGATTTTTAATGGATGTACAGTCAGTTCTCCTCATACAGATGTAGTTCATCAGATATTCAACTAATGTTTTAAAGTTGTGTCATGTGAAACTAAACTTCTTTTTGTCAAATGTTATGCTTAAAAAGTGTGCATGGTGTCATCAAGGCTGTGACATTCATGTATTTTTTAAATGGGACTTGTGTGTGCGCAGATATTTTTGGCCTATGTACAATATGAATGTATAAACAAACTCATCCATGTATACATACTCTGATATCCTAAACCTGTCCAAACTCATAACACTTATACACACAGCAAAATAAAGGGCTTAAAGTAGCTTTTGACTCTAAAATGTGTCTTGTTTATGTTTCTGTACGCTCAAACGCCCTATGCCTTTCACACATCTCTCTCACAATCTAACTAGTGCTGTCTTGCATTTTGGATCTAAGAGACACTGATCTACAATTATCATTCAGAGGGCTTCTCTGCTCCTGTTCTCCTCTCCAGGGACCTCATCTCTTTCTCTCTCTGTGTCTGTCTGGCCCCTCATTAGCTGTAGGACCCTGGGTAAAGGAAGGGTGGGCTTGGGAGTGAGGTCCTCTGAAGGGGTAAGAGGCCGCTCTAATAAATAAATGATGCAGTCGATGACAGTAATAATAATGAGAGAGGAAGGGATAGCGTAGCATTTATAAAGAGCTTCGGTCCACTGGGAGCAAGATGGTCGGTGCGCTTTTAAACTGAAGCCAAGTCTGAGAACTGATCAATGCCAGCATGTATTACTTATAGAGACAATAATTACTACATTGCACTTACAATGGGAGCATTCAGGGCAACACACCATAGACTTCAATGCACTTCCATTTTCAAATAGTACGGTTTGCTAGTTTCCGGTTATGCATATTTTTAATGTGCTGTAGCCACCTAGTTTAACTTTTAAACTTTTAGACATACACTCATGGACTTCCCTAAGAACTTCTCCTCGGGGAATCCCCACCGTTCAACTTTTTTATTTCGACCCTCGATTTTGACCGAGGTAGCGATTCTACTCAATATGTATTACAGCTGCACGATTAATCATTAAAACATTGTGATCTCGATTCAAACACCCATGTGATCTTATTCCTAAATGACAATGATTCGCCTGTGTCTGTTAAACCTTTGACAAAATCACATCGAAACATTCAGATCTGTGTCGGTGCTGCTGCTGATCCAGAGAGAGCAGTTGTCATGTATAGATATGAAAGAGTTTCACAAACAGTCTTATCAACCAAAGAATTGTTATTTCTGTATTACAAATTTTCAAATTATCACAGACGTACTGGGATAAAAGTTTATAGTTGGGATATAAACACTGATGTCTACTGAAGTCTATCAAAATAGAGCAAATCACCTTTTGAAAGTACTGTAACTTGAAGCTTCAAATAACAATTGCCAATTACATAGTTACACCACTATGTGTGACAAGTGACTTTTAAAAAATGTATGTTTCATTGCATCATTCATTCAAGAGATTTGTTCAAAAACTCTGATTCATGCAGTAATAAAACAGTCTTTATGAATGAGTCATTGAATCATTCATTCAAACCGATTTTTAAAAAAAATAATTCATTCAAATTAATTAAACATTAAATAGACTGGAAAGGGCATATAAAAAAAAAAAAGTAAAATATAAAAATATAGTCAAATAAAATGCAGCACTAGTTGACTAAACGCCACTTAAAATCAGTGTGTGCAAGATGATTTAAAAATCCAGGTATTTTCAGGGACAGGACAAGAGATATTATGATGAATAATATCAGAACAAACCTTTATTTATTTGTATTAAATGTTTTACTCACTCAGTTTTTTACATTGACAATCATTTCATTCTATGCATTTTACATGTTTATGCCAAAATTCTTAATTATCATTTATAGTAGTAGTAACGGTGTCAATACTTTACTGTTTAAGACTAATTAAATATGTTTAACATTGGTAAATTTCTTCAAGTACTGCATTCATTTAAACTATTTTAAAAGACTGGAGTAAGAGCACAAGCAGTACACACAAGCAAATTCTGTTTATCAGTCAAATTCGTTTATAAATTGAAACTCAACAGGTATGAAATTTGATCAGTGAGTGAAAGAAACTGTAAATGAGAAGATTAGCACTACACTGCTGCAGGTTAGAAGGGAAATGTATTTATTATTCAGAATGCCCATTTGGAAAAGAAAATATATTTATAGGAACATTTCAGTAGGTTTAGTATAATGCATGTTAAAACAGAGAATTTGATTGTTTTAATCAACTGACAGCCCTAAAACGTAGTATTAATCTGTTCTTATGAGTAACTGTCTGTATGGAGGTGCACTGAATGCTGTTACCAGAAATGCCTGAGCCATAATAAGTTGAACGCAGAAGTTATGCAAGTAGTCCATTAACACTCATTGAACCTTAAAATTTGTGCAACAGGAATAGGAAAGCATTTTATTTTATTTAAAAAAAAAAAAAGTCTTTATAGAGAGTAAATGAGGAAGCGTAATTGCTGAGGTTTCTGTAAAAGTTGCAGATGCATGTTTGTTGGCTTTGGAGTACTGAATGTTTATGCCCTGTGGCCTGGAAGTCAACTATTTATATGTGTTATTTTTCTTCTGAAAATTCCAGCACTGCAACAGCCATTGTGAAATGAGCCTTCACAATAGATAATGATTTACAATTAACTGTTAGAGAACTACATATGGCAATTTATCTGTTCAATAAAATACCTTACTCACCTGTTGAATAATAAGAACCCCATCTCTATGTCACTTTTTGAACATTTCCAGTCCCCCAGTTCTTGCCATCTCAGTGTTGATTCTGGTTTTATTACAAGCTCTGTCGCGTTCTGATGGCGATTCCATTTTTTAAATCATCCTGTCAGGTCTAAAATATAAACATAGTGAATCAGGGTAAGAGAAAAACATGTTTTGGAAGAAGGATTGATGATGCATTGACTCATTTTTAAAAGTTGGTTAATTTTCAACAAAAAATATTACATATTGCACTTTAATAAAATTATGAAAAACATTTTCACACAGTTGAATAGGTTTAATTGAACTTAAACTAGGGTAATTGTACAGATGAGTTAATTAAATGAGATCACTCTTGTTGATCCAACCAATGATGTCACTAGTCAGATTGGTGCCCAATGCAGAGTTAGACTGTATAAATGATGTGCTAGCCTTGGAATTATTTTATCTGTTTCAGTTAAAAGTATTAGCCAAAATAACAGAGGGTTACTCAGGTAACCCATGTTCTATGAATAAAGTCAACATGCCACAGTATGGGTCAGCCTCGCTAAGGGTGAGCCAACGCCCCGCTTGCAATAACAGTCTATAAATAAAGGTGTCAACCAGCCGGGTCTTTCTCTTTTGCTGACTGGTGCCAAGCAATCCACAATTGACCATGCCTGGTGACATGATGACTTAATTTACAGAACCTGGGTTACCTGTGTAACCCTCCGTTCTATTTCATCTCAGTCAACACATCACAGTATGGGTCAATTTGTACCAGATAAGGTCAGGAGGGAAAAACCTAGCGGGGCAATAAAACAAGGAAAGCCATTCATGCAAACGAAACATTTTATTGGTTCTCTATATAATTCTACAAAGCCACCAGGTAATTAATACCTTGATATAGTTTAACATAAAGCAGCTTATACCTGTTCTGCCATTTGCAGAACAGTACATTAAATTGTCTTAGCAAGAATCAGGCAATAGAATTTGGCTAATGTCAAAGAGGATGACTAACCTGCAGCTGCACACTCTTCCTCCAGAGAGGCACCCTTAAATAGTGCTCAAAAGGCAGCCATTCCTCTAGTAGAATGGGCCACCACTACCTTGGGAGGAGACATCCCTGTGCAGTGGTAGGCTAGTTCTATCAGCCTGACTACCCATTTTGCCAGTTGCTGCTTGGACACAGCCTGGCCTTGCACTGAGTCCCCAAAATAGACAAACAGCTGATCGGTTTGTCCTACTTGTTGAGTTGTTGCTCTGACTGGGCAGTTTAGATGCAATCTGGCTGCTTCTGCAGAATCACGAGGAGGGGGATAAAAGTGTTCTAGTACCAAAGGTCTGGAGACAAAGGAACAAGGTAGAACTTTTGGCATAAATTCAATGTAAGACATTCTAACTCCAATGTGTCTACTAGCTCAAAGGAGGTTTCTGTCAGAGCCTTCAGGACAATGCACAAATCCTATGAGGGAATTAACCGAGCTCAAGATGGGCATAATCTATGAGCCCCTTTCAGAAAGCGTTTCACAAGAAGTTGGACATCAACTGTATTGCCTCCATAGTCGTATGGTGATCCGATATAGCTGCTACATATCCCCTCAAGGTTGATTCTGTTAGACCAGTTTCCAACAAGAACTGGAGAAATTACAAGACTGACTCCACCTTGAATGAAACTGGGTCCATTTCCCTGGACTGACACCACTGAGAGAACCTTTCCCACCAAACAGCATACAGCCGCCTTGTAGATGGGGCTTTGGCTGCCTGCATTGTTGTTAGTACTGCTTCTCCTAGAGCTCCGGAAGACTCCCATCTAGGGGCCAGTCATGTAGATTGTACCTCCCTGGATTGGGGTTCTGGAGTTTGCCCTAGGCCTGAGACAGCATATTCTTCCTGACTGGGAGACACCATGGTATCCAAATCCAGCATCCATGACTCCTGGAGCCAATTTGGTGCAACCAAATTGACTTTGGCCTTCGAGATCCTCACTTTGGTTAGGACCGCTGGCAGAAGTGGGAAAGAAGAAAATGCATTCAGGAGCACTGGTGGCCATTTGTTTTCTAGAGCATCCACCCCTGGGGCCCAATATTGAATACTACTGTGGACAATGTGCTGTTTCCTGTGAGGCAAAGAGATCCACAGAGCCATCCCAAACCAAGCCCAGACTGCCCGCACCTCTGCTGGGTGAAGTTGCCATTCTGGGGCCTCCCCTTGACAAAAGGTAGGTTGCTACATTGTCCTCTCCCTGAAGCTGAATAGCCCTCAGGGACACCCCCGAGCATGTGCCCATAACAGAGGGTCTCAAGCTTTCCTGTAAAGGGATGTTGAGCATACCCCGCCTTGGTGGTTTATGTATAGCCACGTTTCCAACGAAATTACCAGGAACAATTTGTCCCAGAAACTTTTTTCCCCAGACCTGTTGCTGTCGTCCTCCACATATAAGATTAATAAAGCCTGAACCTCGTCATTGGTCCATCAGTCGAACTCTGTTGTTGATTCGAATAGGAAACAACTCTTACTGCACGCACTGCAACAGATTGCATGAACTCATCCAATCAGCATGTTCAGCGACCAAGTCCCACCTCCGAAAGTGAACTTTGAGAAAGTACTACCTTGCGAGCAGGGACTTTTTGAGGGGAAAATTTTTACCTGGAACTTCATTTAGATCTTGGTTCCTGCGGTCGAAACACACCGAGCACCACCCCAAAGTCCCTAGTTCCTGGGGAAAGTTCCTGCATTGGAAACACGGCTTATGACACTACTGTGGTACTGTCTGAGTGTATAATCACATGCTTCTAAAACCCCTGAACCGTTTCTGGTGGAGCTCTTTTACCTCAGACACAACCAACTTAGTAAGCAACTGTGATTACTATGCAACTTCAAAATCCTCTAAACAACCCCCAACAGACCTTCTTCAACCCTTACCTGTGCCCCGCCGACCTTGGTCCCATAATAACCTTGGGGAAATACCGTCAGCTTTACAGTCATCGATTGCTTTTCTGCCCAGATTTCGATTTACTCTTTGAGACTGATTAGCTGTGTTAGACCCTGCTTGATTTACTACGTGTTATGGTGCTTCCACACTGTCATTTCTGTTTACTATCGTGTTTAACAAAAGCTCTGCAAATGGAGCCGAACATAAAATTGCCTGGCGTCTCGTCACACTGACAAATTTTTATTGATCTGTCTGTGTAGGTCTGATTTTCTATCTGTCTAACAGTCAAAACTTCAAGCTTATGAAAATCTTTCAAACAAGGATTTGTCAAGCAAACATTAAAAATCTTCTTTACAAACTAACTGTATTACGGAGGCCTAAAGGTTTTAAAACAACTGTAATATTGCATTGACCGATCAAAATCCAGGGTCAGAACAATCCATTTTATATTACACTATTATTTTACATATAAATATGACCATTCATCTGTCCCATTACTGCTCTGCGACAAAAAAAAAAAAAAAAAAAAAAAAAAAAATGTATTAACCTTGTGACTAAATTGTATTCAGGCTTTGGATATGACCCTCTTTTCTAAAATGTCATGTTGTACTCAATAACATGTAATTTTGAGGAAGGAAGGTCTCATTTGAGAGTTAGAATTTCGGCCAGAATCAGCTTTTCTTACGAAAGAGCTATTTGTATTTGAATGTGCAAGTAATCATTTTTCTCACAGAGGGTCCCATGACTCTTCACTGTCATTTTTGTCAGTGCTTGTTTTAAGACAATGGTAGGCTACTTTTTACTTCTGTATACTGATAAAACCCTGGTAGCTGTTACTCTGAGGCACTGCTGAACTAACAAAAATGTCAAAAAGTAGTCAACTTTCACTCATTTAACTCACTCATTTCATTTCCTCTGTTGCTTCCTCAAGTTTTATTACTTTTCATTTCCCCTTTGGCTCAGTCATGACAGTAACAGTAATCAGTCAGTAGTTTACATTTATTTTTGGCATATCAATTCAATCTTGAATCTGTAAGACCGCTTATTATTATTATTTATTTTATTTTTTTACATTTCCACAGCAATGTGAAGAAAGACACCAAGCTCTTGTAGTTTTCTTTTGATAATGTCCATATGTACAAGGGCACTGCTATCAGTATATTTGTCTTTGTGGTGCTGTTATTGGTGTAAAAAAATGACACAATGTTACTATATTTCTTTTTTTTATAAAAATGTCTAATTTTGTAAATGAAACTTTTACAACATGTATTCATGTATGCTTTTATCCAGTATGACTAACAAATGAGAATAAAAGCAGAAATTATTAATCCAAGGGTGAAAACACTGCAAGCAGTATAGCCATACAACATTTCAGCTGAGCACTAGATAGCGCAAAAGTGTAAATGCAGAACATATTAAATGCAATTAAATTAGTTGCTCAAATTCACAAATCATCCCAGAGTGAGTGGAATTTATTAACATTAGTTTGCACTAAGGAGAATTAAATAAATTCTTCAGCTGTGCTAAAGATGTGCATATTCTGGGATATGATACACTGTCATGTACATGTAGGTTAATGAATCCAATGACCATATTTCATTAATGACTGTAAGAAAAATATTTCTTGTTTTAGGGAATGTTTTAGCCATGCCAATGTGTTTAGATGACATTGTATGTCTTGCTGAAAAAGATAAAAGCTTCAGACAGACTTCTGCAGATGAATATTATCCGGTCTTTCACTGCCCCCTTTTGGTGTACAGGCAGTTAGACAAACAGTGTATGGATGATGATGAGCCAAGTAGCCTACTATTGACAGCTTAACTCATTTGTTAATAAAGTTAAACATCATGTGCATATCTATGAGGTGACTGTGAGGTCAATTCTCTGGTCTTCTGAAAGGTTTTGCATTAATTGACTATGACTATTGTGCAATAGGGGAAAGTGTGATTGTAAAAGGGTTCCACTGTAAGACAGTAGAAGAGGGTATAATGATAAAGAGGAAGAAGAGATTAGGAAAATGTTCCTTACTGAATGTGAGAATGTAAAAAATGCTGGGTTGTTTTCAACCCATGTTTGAGTCAAATATGGACAAACCCAACAGCTGGTTTAAAAATGTAATTAAAACATTTAAACCAACGGTTGGGTTTGTCCATCAGTAGAAACCCTCAAAGAATTTGTAATGGTTTTAATGGTTATAATGGGAATTGTATTTATTTTAATGGAAACTGTAATGGTCCCTGTGGGTCTCTACTGGTAATTTGTTTCCTTCTATTGGTGGCATGTTATCTAAATGTTAACATGCCACCAATAGAAGGCAACATGCCAACATGATGCCACTAAATCCTAATGGAATATGACCCAAAACACACTACTGAAAATGGTAATGGTAATTTGGTAATGTTTTTTTATGGTTAACAGTTGATGGTTTGTAATGTTTGTAATGGTTTTTGTAGTGGAAACTATTAGGACTTCCGTGATGGGTTTTTTTCAGCAGGGTGGTCACATGTTTTCTTGAGAAATCACTGTCTGAAAATATTATGAAAATACTGTTTTGTAAACTAAATTTAGGCCTAGATTGAGATTTTTTTACCAACACTTTTTTTCATCAGAAATAGAATACAGTGGCTCTGCAACAATCAAAATGCATTAGATCATCTAGCTCCTTTTGTCTTTGAAAAACGGTGAAAGACCCATCGAAATGTAATGAAATGAAGACATTCCAGTTGACTGCGACGCTTTTATTACCTTGCGAGTGTTTTCACATTCTAAAGCTATTTATATACGCGTCATCAGTACATGCATTTCCTCCGGATCAAACCCATGACCTCGGCGTTGCTAGCGCCATGCTTAGTCGTCAGGACTGTGGCGTCACTATTCTAACTGGCCACGAGAGGTCGCAAAATATTGCAATATAACTGCATTGTTTATCCACCTCAACTGTATGCAAGCCTAACAAACATGCGAATCACATTTAATCACACGAATCACAATTAAATAATATTTCAGACATAGTACAGACCGTGGTAGACTAAAGTCACAACAGATACACACTTATTTTGAACTATATTATTTTACAATAAAAATAAAAAGCCAATTAGAACGCCAGATGCTCTCAAAAAGGTTGTCTTTAATGTTTCTTTCCGATTTTCCATAGAGATTTGGCATTGTGCTTTCCTCAAATGTGGGCATATAGCCTAAACTTTTTTGCATCATTAAAATGACCAGCAAAAAATAAGAGTTCGACTTTTACGGTCACAGAAAATTGAAACGAGTAGCCTAAAACAAAACAAGTCTTGTTTAGTCTCCCAGTTTAAGAATTTGCGCCTAATTCCGTAATATAGTCTATCTGTAGTGGAAATGTAGGCCTATAGAATAGAATAAAATGAAGAGCTTCGACTGATCCACATCTGTTTCGCGAGAGCAGCATTCTTCACGCATGACTGAACACATGTGCTCTGCCCGGGCCTCCGACTGAGGGTAACAATATCTGTGATGTGGTTACTCGCTGTCTACTTTTACACACCTTTACTTACATGATCAAAATGTCTAAAAGGCATGGCGAGAGCATGAAGAAGGCATAGTCATATGAGGCAAGTGTTGACCAAGAAAAAAATGATTGTCGTGCTTCGTTACCGTCTCATTATTTTGCAGGTCACAACAGGTCTCTGCTTAAAGATATAGGCTTATTCATCCTGTGTATTTTTATGTAGGCCTAATTTACATAGAGTGAAATTTAGAGAAACATTTCTTATATTGTGTTTTCATTAGTTTAAATCAATATCCAGAAAGATTTAACAGGTTATCATAATATATTGCAACTGCTGAAGTCTTACATTTCTAAAAGTTGTCGAATAGCTTGCCTAATTTCTGAGAATAGGCCTAACGATTTCCCTCGATTTTCTCTAAATACCTGGGAATATCTGGCCTGATGATGTTTGTAGGGTAGAGTGGTGGGAAAACGACCCCCTTAAGGACCCCCTTAAGTAAATAAAAAAATAAAAAAATAAAATTATATATATATATATATATATATATATATATATATATATATGAAACAAAAGTTAAATGTGTCCGGAATAATTTAGTGACAATTATAAATTATAGACCAATATAAAAAATGTCCAGAGTTTTCATGTTATTAGATTTTTAGCAAAAAAAAAAAAAAATCTATCAAGGGGGCATTTTTAACCCCACTCTGTCAAAACAATTTACTTTATACATTTACAGCAGAATCTACTTCTACAATTACCACCACAACTAAAATAAACTAAATCAGTGATGAAGTCTCAACCATAACCAATAATTAGGCCTATGAATTACAAAATTATAATAGACTATTTGAAAAGTTAGCTATTGTTAGCTGATGCTAGCTAACTAGCTAGCTGATACTAACTTGAGGTAATTTTTAAATATAAAGTCCAAATATTTTTATTCAACCACCTAGTTAGATCACATTTGATGTAAAAACAAAGGATTTGATGTTCAGAACAGAGATTATGATAGTGAGAAGGGGGCTTTTTACACCTCTTGGCTGGGGGGGCGTTTTACCCCAGACAGCATTTAAAAAAATATATAAATAGGCCTATATTTTTCTTAAATCACAATTTCTTCCGAACTACAGGCCCTACTATTATCATATTATATATAACTGTGGTGTTCTACAAAACATTTAGGCTACCTTTAAAACTTGTGAAATTAGATCACTTAGATGTGAAATCCGTTTTCTCTCAAGAGCGTCGCCAGTGAAAGCTTCACAGTACTTCTACGTCACTCTTGTCAACGTAGTCCATAACAACAAAAACGTATCTACTTAGTGGTTATTTTTGGGGAAAACAGCTGGGGGGTGTTTTACCCCAAGGGGGCGTTTTCCCTCACTCTACCCTACTCAAAATAAATAAAAATAAAACGGACACATTTTTGAACTGTTGAAATTGACCAAACACTGAGCACAATTTAACTAAGTCATTGGACTATATCCAGGGGTCGTTTACTTTTTGTTTAACAATGAAAAAATACATTCATCATATTTTCACAAAAACTCTGCCATGTGGGCGATAAAATTAATCACCGGGCATTTAGCTGTCAGTTCAGCCATTTATGCAAATAGAGCTTTTTCAACAGGCGAAGCGTCATCAGACGTTGCAGAGCTGGTTTGATTAAACGCCTCTCGCGTGTATTGTGGCAGCGCTTTCACTGTGCTGTATTCACTGCTGTGAGATGAACGCCCAGCTGATCGCGTTGAATGCGCGCTAATTAAAACCTATAAATTATGTTTCTGCGCGAGTTCTTAAGGCGGGAGAGATAGCGGACTATTCAGCCATTATAACCGCCTAACCGACGCCGCCTCTTCAGAATGAGCAGTAATATTGTCCTAATTAGAAATTAATTAAGTGCAAACGCGATAAGTGTTTCAGGGACTCAAATATTGCGAGCGAGGCTATATATTCCAATCTGACTTTCAGTTGTCCTGAATGAGGTCTAAATTAAATGTATTATTTTTTTATCACTTACGAAAATTAACCAGTTACTTATATATAGCAAAAATGTAGTAGGCTAGCCATGTTTTGTTGTTGTTGTTGTTGTTTGTTTGTTTGTTTGTTTTTTACCACAGTTTATTATGTATGTATAACCATAGTTATACTAGTACAAATAGCACCATGGTTAAACTAAAATGGTTAATTTGTGGTTAACTAGCCATGGCTTTTTTGTTTTATTTGTAGTAAAACCATGGTTAATTTAGGCTATAGTATTAGGTTATTGTTTTAGTTCTTTGTTAGCCTATTATCAATTTATAGGCTATTTAAATCAAAGCATATAGGAGACTCTTTTCAAGCTAATTTGGCTTTGGCTTTAAAAGTAGCTAAAGCAGACTTAAGTATTTTTGTTGTAGGCTATATGTCGTGGTTTAAAATTTAGTTGTTGTTTTTTGTGATTTTATAATCAAATGTAAAAATGTATGCCACATCCTTATAGGTAGCCTACTGTCTTGTTATTCTCAAAGTCTGTAAATGGCTAAAGATATTTGAAGACTTGTTTTCCATTTTGATTCTCTCCTCTGTCTCACTGGGTGAATTTGAGCGCGACAGCAGGCAGAAGTTAGCGCGATCTCTGTGCCGTGTTTGATATCTACAAGCACAGGCGCGGAACGGAATTGGACGCGGACACACGTGGCGTTGAGCTTCTTTGTCACGGATAGGCTCCCCACTCATCTATATGATCTGATGTGTTTCCGGTTAGTGGCCACTAAGAGTGGTTGTGCATGAGTAGAGTTCCAGAGAAAAAGAGGTGTCAAACTCGGGTCTGGCAATGCAGAGGGTGTACGAACGCTGCGCTGTCAGTCCTCTCAAAACACGCTTAAAGTGACAGACAACACGCGAGCGTTATGTCAACAAGTTGACTTACAAAATGTACTCAGTTTCGCGGGGAATTAGCGCTTTGACATGGATACCTAGATAACATTGTCCTGTCTCTTGGTGTATTTGGAAAACAACCGGTTACAATCCAACCGCTGGAGCGAATATCAGCTGTTATGGAAGAGCAGCGGGACCAGAGTGAAGATGACACCGTTTCTCTGCCCTCTCCGCCGGCTGCGCACCACACGCACAGAACCACAAACTTTTTCATTGACAACATCCTCAGACCGGACTTCGGCTGCAGAAGGGAGCGGGGTGCAGGCGCGCACGCGTCGGACAGGGGAGTGCGGGGTATTGCTGTGCGCCGCGCGCCTTGCCCGGATTCCAACTGCAGCAGCGACAGTGTTTCATCATCAGCCTCCTCCACCGTTTCGTCTCCAGTAAGCAGTAGGCATTCCAGGGTAGACGAGGCCGATAGAGGGAACGCAGCGAAATTTGGGCTTGTCTCAGTGTCATCTGTTACTTTGAACAGCCCAGGTGAAACCTCCTCGCCCAGTAAAGACACCCTGTGGCCCGCCTGGGTTTATTGCACGAGATACTCTGATCGGCCTTCATCTGGTAAGGCATCTGGTAATACTTCTGTTGAGTAGCCTATATTTTCTTTCCATAAAGGCCGTAGGATTCGGTTACTTTCGATTATTGCTATTTTACTTTCATGAGCTGGAGAAATATTCGAGCTGAGGAACGCACACACACACACACACACACACACACACACACCATAATCACACTCTGAAAAATGCAGGGTTAAAAATAACCCATGTTTGGTTAATATGGACAAACACAGTGATTGGGTTGTTTTGACCCAACCTGCTAGTTTTAACTCAACTAAAATGACTAGGCTATATTGCTAGCCTAAAATGAACCCAAAATAGGTTTGAAATGTATTCATATGTTTTATAAATGAACGTTTATGAATAGGTTTAATTAATAATAAACAATAAACATTTATTAAATTGCTTATTAATAAATGTTCACCTTTTGATTATTATTGTTGCCTCTAGTCATTATGTGTCTGATTTTTAATGTTCAACCTATTTTGGGTTCATTTTAAGCCAGCCATATAATCATTTTTTAAACAATAGTTGAGTTAAATAAAACTACCCAGCATGTTGGGCAAACATTTAACCCAACCGCTGGGTTAACCCAATCGCTGGGTTTGTCCGTTTTCAACCCAACTTGATTGTTTTTAACCCAGCATTTGTTGGAGTGTAGCCTATAGGCCTTCCTCGTTTAGGAATTAGGATCCAACAGAAAAGGCCACAAACCACAACAGAATTGTTTTTCTTTTACAACATGCATGATCCAGATGGGTTTCCATTTGTAAGACATTAATAGTTTTTAAAAGCCTTGGCGTTTTTATATTATGATTAATGCAAATATTCTCTATATAGAAAATGCTGGGTTGTATATATTAACCTAAATATAGATTGAAACAACCCAGGTGCATTAATTATTTAATCAATGAAATAAGGAAACCTTGACTATAATGACAACGAGAATAATAGTAATAATAATACCTAATAAAGTTTGTAGAAACTTGAGAAAGCCAAGTCTGAATGTTTAAAATAGTTTAACAAGCTATAAGTCTGTAGAATTTAAGACTGAAATAGTTTTAAAATAACAACTACAATAACAATAATCGACATCGTGGAAAAAGTCTTTTCAGGCGCATCAAATAAACGTCGTTAAATAATAAACGCTATAAACGTCGTGCAAGAACAAAAACTATACTATATAGGCATAATTGTTGAATAAATCTAAGAAATTAACAAAATAATCTGTTTTTAAATGCGTTCGATTGAGCTCGAATTTTAGCTTTAAACTTGTGGCGTTGTACTGTTATAAATTAGCGACGATTGGGCTGTTTTTATTTACTCTCGCATCTAGCTTAAAGCGTATTAATTTTAATTTTGTCAATGTTTTATTAGATGCTCTATTCTATCTCTCTTTCTCATTTTACCATTTGCAATGGAGTGAATTGACGTTTCCTTTCATCGAAGGTAATATGAATATATAACCTTTTTAAAGTCGCTACATCTCTAGGCAGTTTTGCTTTTGTCGCTTTGCTGAATTTTGCATTTTCATTTGCATTGAGCGTCTAAACGAATATAATTTATGTAATTTATTATATGATATCTATAATAAATTCCTTTCATAGAACACTTCTTAAAAGAATTTTTTTTCCTTAATATGAAGAACGTTTTTTTTTTAAAAAAAATCTAAAGAATCTTTAGTCGAGATTCCATGGATATTAAAGGTTCTTCATGGAATCATCAAAGTCAGTAAAGAACCTTTACTTTCAAGAGAAAATATGCTTCTGTAAGAAAACAGTAGACTCAGTTATGGCTCAGTATTTATTATTTGTAACATCATAAAAGTATAATTCATAGCCATATGTGTAGAAGTTAATGTTTCCACCAATAGGAAGCAACAATTAGCGTTACACATGTTGAAATAAATCTCTTGACGGGGATTTCTAAGCTACTGATTCTTATGGTTTAAAAAAGAAGAATCTCTTCTGATATATATTTATTCTAGTGGTCTAGCATGACAACAATACTCAACGCGCAGTGCCCTATTGTGTGTGTAGTCCAAAATGGCTTTGACACTTAATGAGATGGTTGATATTCATGGATTCGTCTCATTGTTGTCTCCACACAAGGCCCAAGGACCCGGAAATTGAAAAAGAAGAAAAACGACAGTGAGGATAAACGACCCAGAACGGCGTTCACAGCTGAGCAGCTCCAGAGACTGAAGGCTGAGTTCGGGGCGAGCCGCTATATCACGGAGCAGAGGCGGCAGGCCCTGGCGCGAGAGCTCAGCCTCAATGAGTCGCAGATTAAAATCTGGTTCCAGAACAAACGCGCTAAAATCAAGAAGGCCAGCGGATACAAGAACGGCCTGGCGATGCAGCTAATGGCGCAGGGACTGTACAACCATTCCACCACCACCGTTCAAGAAGAGGACGGCAACTAGCAAAGACTGAGAGAAAAGGGTCGACCGAGTGAAGTGAAGCAAAACTAAATTACTTGACCAGACGTTACAAAGGGAGATTATTATCAACCTTTTTGGACGAGAGTTTTTTTTTTTTTTTTTTTTTTTTTTTTTGTTGTTGTTTTTACAATATCTACAAACATATGTGGAATTAATGAAAACGTAGCGCTCATTTTTATTTTGAGGATACAATTCAAATCCAGATGGATCGCGTTTTGTTGTTCGAAATTTTCACGTGCCACTATCGGTCAAATGGCACTTAACATTTAATCTAAATTCTTGTTTTTATGCTGTTAAACGCAATATTTCTTCGTGCCAAAGATGTTATTCGATTAATGTATCCGGATTACAGTACAGGCTACATTTTTTTGAATATTTGTCTTTGCTGATGGGACTTGGGATAATGGGAGACTTATCTGATATCAGATATTATTCTTTACAAGATATTTAATACTGTATCCAAATAAAAACATTTTGTACCTGCAAAACGTGGCCTCTGGACTTTGTTTATTTTCTCTTTATTTTATTTTTTCTTGCACCGGGAATCGAGACAGAGCGCCAACGGAGTGACCATAAAATTGGGTCATCAAATTTGTTTCGCCATTATGTTTACTCAAGTTTCTCAGAATAAAACGACTCTCGCATGACAGGCTGCGCAGTTTATATAGAAATATAAGTAAAACACAATAAAATGTAACATCACCACACAGACAGCGTGATTATTTCACATATAGTCTGCTGAATTTTAAATAAAAAACACAATTTAAAGTCTAAACAAGACATTGCATTTACAATATTTAAATACAGGCTGATATAGATCAGGATAAAGAAATGTACACATTATTAATTTATGTGGGAAGACGAAGACATGCGAGTAGGTACACTTGCATAATAATAAAACGTTTGAACAATAATATTTTAACTGAAGGGAAAGTAAGGCTTGTTGTTTCTAATTCCATTAGCTGCTTTGAGAATTTGAGAACAGTAGTTGAGTGATTTTTTCGCGGTTGTGTGCATACCTCAGCTTTTTTGTAACCGATTAATCAAACCAAAGACAGAGAGTCGTGAACACCTTATGGGAATCAGTGTTTGTTTTCTGAAGCTCTATGCCCGGGGCAACAGTTTGCAGCGTCACATGGCATCTGCATTGGACATACAGCATGAGCGTCGTCGGATCCGTGGTTTCTCACACCTTCACCGTCTCCTCCTCTATGGTCCTCTACATGAGACGCGCCCGAACAAGCTCGGCTGAATGCAGGAATTAGCAACTGTCAAGTTCAAAAGTGAGTCACACCTGATTGAGATCTTGGCCTGTAAACCTATTTAAAACCACAATAGAAATAGCCTTCATATTATGACTTAGAAATAATAAACTACGGTTCCTGCCGGTAACCCTTGATCGTTCTCCAGGAATATCTGCCACGCTAGTTCGTTTGAAGAATCGCTGCAAAGCGTTCTAGTTTGGCTAAAGCTTGTTTTTGCCGTTAATCCGTAACGCGTCACTTTGCTATAGTCACCAGCAAATCGATTTTGTGGAGAATTCGATTATAAGAGCAAACGAGATGTTGCTGCCAGGCAGATATTATTCGCCATCAATCACTGCTAAAAATCTCACTTTGCCTCTTGACTTCCGCCGCCACGCCAGGCTTGAATTTGGTGTATAGGCCTAGTCTATCCTGATCAACAGACCAAAAAAAAAAAAAAAAACAGAAAAAAAAAACAGAAGAAGAAAAGTTAATAAATAGGCTATTATAAGCATTAGACCGAACTATTACAGTATTTTGAGTCAAAATTTGTATTTATGCATTTAGCAGACGCTTTTAGCGACTTGCATCAGAGGAACAATGCAATTCATCACAATATTACACAGTGTGTGTGTGTGTGTGTGTGTGTGTGTGTGTGTGTGTGTGTGTGTGTTGGGGCGAGGGTGGGGGACTGAATGTTACAAGTTCAAAGCTAAATGGTGAAAAGGTGAGTCAGACTCAGTACCGCTGAGGAATAAAACCAACAGTCCAGATTTCACAACCACACACGTTTAGGGCTATATCTAATCAGGCTCCATCGCACCTTTAAAGAAGGTTTTTGTAGATTTTAAAAAGTTAATCGGTTCTAATTAAAACCCTTATTTTCAAAAGTATATTTAAAAACCCAATTCTTAAAACAGAATAATAGGCAAGATTGTCAGTAATCTACTCAGTTCTAAAAACTTGCACTTACTCATTTTTTTTAGTTGAACCAACATGCATAGCAGGTGAGCTTGATTAATTACGCTTATTTATTTTAAAGCGTGTAGTCTTGTCACACTATATAAGCCTGGCAAGTTGCCAGAATGGATATTGCTGCTTATAAAATCTTTATAAACTCGTCCACATCATTTGTATTTAAAATATAACAATTTAAGCAATATATAAAAAAAAAAAAAGAACAATTCATGAAACCGTAAATGGATAACATTTTTGTGACAGAATCCTAATTTATTTATTTTTTAAATATTTGAAACCAACATCATAAACAACAGCTAGCCTAAAGCAAACACACACACACACACACACACACACACACACACACACGTTGTCAGATCCCGGTGAACACACGCACATAAAAATAACCCAAACAGCCGTCACTATTATGCTAAAGCACACATTAAAGCGACAGTTTGCCAAGAAAAAGGGCATGTGATCTTCGAAATGTGCAAAATTACTACTTCGTACTGGTTCGGGGCAAGTTGTCACGGGCAACTGAATATCTCATCAGATTTATTCAAATGTCCAGTTGCATAAATGGTTTTTAGCAGTGGTTTTGTTTGCTGCAAGTTTTGTCTGTTTCATCAAACCTGTCTTAAATTGGGACATTTGTGAGTTCTGTCGCTATATATAACTTACTGTTGAAATATTTCTTCCTCTCTTAATGTTATTAAATAGATGTATTGGCCCCCGAATCTTCAGGACAGCGTAATTAAAAGCTATGAAATGAAATGTATTTTTTGGAAGAACAGAAGCTCAAATTATAGCGCAGCTATTCCATTTATTTAAATGTCATCTTTCCTTCCCACTCCGAGCCTATAAAAGACGAGTCGTCAGAAATTCAGGCTTGTCTAGATGCATGATGTGACTGTTGCGCACGAGCCATATTTCAGTATGACAGGTTTCCATGGCATTCAGAGTAGGGCTCGGGCCGAGGTGACGTCCAGTGAACGCGCATATCCCATCTGTGTCTAGGAGCTTGGGTTTCCACCGACAGTATTTTTGGAATGGAGTTCCTCTCGGACCGTGAATAACGCATTTAAACGCTGTCACAACATGGTGTGTGGTCCACTGCGCGCATCAGTCCTCTACTGAAACCCCTCGCGAAGCTTGCATTTGTTCATTGTGTGCGAATACAACGAATCACTTTATTTTTAAATTATGGGTGTATTTGGCAATCGGCTTGTGTCCTTTAACGAGCACGACTGTCTGTGCGTATAAAGAAGTTTCAAACTCTGGGAAAAGTGTGCTGGGACACAACAGCTGGGACATGTTTTCATATTGAGTTGCCACTAATGAGAATTAAAACAGGAATATTTTAAACGTATACCGGAATAAAGACGTTAATCGAACATTACTGGAATGTTCTGCAACCTATAAAAATAATGATCTATTTCCGTAAAAGAAAGTTTCCTGGATAAACCAAGAAAATGTATGTTCTGGGAACCAAAAACCAAAAACTAAAAACTAATTAAAAATTGTATGGGAAAGAAGTTTGGTGTTAAGATAGCCTACTCTACACTATACACACTAAATTACTCCAACAAGATCATAGCCTAAATATTATATTAGGCCTATATAAATTATTAATAATACGAAATAAACAATTTCCTAACTGTAAATTGTTTAAGGTTGCTAAGCAGCTTTGTGTGGTCGCGGGTGTGACCCGGCTCATTATATCACATGTGTGGTAAAACTAATGGTTCAACTCTAAATTCTGATTGGATGAGCCGTGTTCGTAGAGAGCGCGTACATGTGACCTTATATTCACTGTTACTACTCCACGTTGTGTAAAAAAAAACAAAAAAACATAATCAGCCTACAATTAGTCTAATGAAATAGCCTACTTGCTATAGGCTATTCTAATTTATGAAAATCATAGTAAAAAACTTGTTTATCACATTGAACTTCACAGCACATAGATAAATGAAATTTATAAATGAGAAGTGTATCTCACACCCTAAAACTAAACAAGCCCAAAATATTGGCAACCACATTACAAAATAATCACTTTTATTGAATAGAATTTAAAATAACACTTGGATTATCTTGGGGTTAAAAATGGGAGGGATATTTAATGATAAGGGCTTGAAATAAGCAGCCAAACCACTAAATGTATCTTAATACAAGCCACTAATTATGACTGACAAAACAAATAATGGGTTTTGTAATTGTGTATTCTAACAGCTCAAACTAATATCTGAGGTCTGCTGTCAAGGGTCTCATTTAAACTTTTTACTTTTTGTTTAATAAATGTTTTGTTACAGGTTCATTCTTATGCACAAACTAACCTATTATTTATAAAACGAATAACACATTCATCAAAGGTTATGAAAAGTTGAAATACAGAGGGAGCAGAAGAGAGCTTGCAACATACCAGGAGGGAATGAGTTTAAAACACAGGAAATACTTAGAGACTGATCACAGGGTGAATTGTCAAGAAAAGGAAATGTGACTTAATGAAAATGTGTCGTTCAAAATGTGTTCATTACTGAAGGGTTTCATTACTGGTGGACTCTGAGTCTGATGTGACAGTATTATACAGCGGCACCGGACAACAGTGTTGGGGATAATTATATAGGCCTATACCAACATCATTCATTGAACATATCTACACATCCCAAAGTCAACATACTGGCAGGAGATAACACTAACCATCAGATAAAATGCTTTTGACCTCCAGGCAAATGGTTAGAACTGGCCAATATCAGTCAGACTGACTTTAAAGATCCTCAGTGCAACACTATTATCCAAAAAAAAAAAAAAAAAAAAAATCTGTTAAAAGTCACAGGTGACATTTTTTTTTTTTTTTATTTAAATAATACATATTAAACTGTTAAATGTTACTCTTAATTGTGGACAATAGTAAATATTAGAGATGCATCATTTTTTTTAAGCAGTTTAAAACCATTGGCACACAATTAACTGCATGAAGGCACTGAGTTGTTTAATGTCTGTTGCATAACCCAACGTTTTCTTAGGGTAAATATAACAGGGCTGGACAATAAGGATGGCCCGGGGCCAGTGTGAATGTTGCTCGGGACAATTGAGGAACTGCGTTGTCACAAAAGTTTATCCTTTGCACATGTTTTTAAGTCTGTTTTTAAGCCTTGCCTATTTAAAAATTCAAGTGCAAGAAGATGCGAAAGAAAACTCAATTTGGTACTCATCGTGTGAGAAGATTTGTGTGCGCACACATCCAAACCAACATGTTCTCCAACCAATACGCCTATATAGGTCGTTTATCACTTCCATGAAATATGACCCATAGGAGCGTTTACTAACGACAACAGAACACTTTCATTTTAATGCTTTGTACCCCGTGTCATATTTCGGGTTTCACGTAGCTCAGTTGGCAGAGTATTGCAATTTATAACAATATGCAATCATGTCATCATGCGATCGTGGGTTCGATCCCAGGGAACACATGTGCTCATAAAGTGTATATATGCACTATAAATCACTAAGGGTAGGGTTGGGGAAGGTGTGGTCGTTTAATAAAAAAATGTGTTTTGCTAAATGGAAATAGGACAAATGTTGTAAAAAGTCCACACATTGCATTTAAATTAATACGCATTTTGATTGGTAACGACAGACATAACACGACACTGTCATTATTTTTACGCCAGCTAGAGGGCGCATGACTTTAAAATGTAAATATAGGTCGTAACAAGGTGCTTGAAAAACGACCTATAGGGTCAGGGTTTTTTTGGAGCACCGGGAAAGACTCAGACAGTGCAAACACTGATGAACTCTCTTTGACTTTCAAACACTTTCAAAATTATATCAAAATGCCCATTTTGGCGAGTAAATGTAAACAGTTGAGAAATGCAACGCACAAATGTGAATCAGCAAATTGGATCTGTGCAGCTCTTAAAGTGAAATCAGCTTAATATTTCTGCTGCACTGCTGTCTGTGTTTTAATGTTCATCAAACAACAAAAGACAAAAAAATATCGCTCACTACTCTTTACTAAATAACTTTTTTTTAACTCTAATATGTATTAAAGGGTCCTATAATGTCCCTTTCACAAGATGTAATATAAGTCTCTGGTGTCCCCAGAATGTGTCTGTGAAGTTTCAGCTCAAAATACCCCACAGATCATTTATTATAGCTTGTCAAATTTGCCCCTATTTGGGTGTGAGCAAAAACACACCATTTTTGTGTGTGTTCCTTTAAATGCAAATGAGCTGCTGCTCCCGGCCCCCTTTCCAGAAGAGGGCGGAGCTTTAACAGCTCAACAACAACAAAGCTGGAGAATCTCACGCAGCCAAAATGAGGATTGTCAGTAACGGTGTTCAGCCTTACATTGTTCAAACCGGAGTCGACACTGATGGAGAGACTCAGGAAGAAGTTACAACCTTTAGAATGAAACTGGACGTTTCTGAATGGTTAGTGGATAAATTCATGTAGTTGCTGTGGAGTTGATTCAACTCATCCACTAGCATGTGCCGTCTTGTTCATCTTTTGTGCCCAATTATAGCACTTAAACATGAAAAAAGTCAGATTTTCATGATATGTCCCATTTAATATATATTGTATCAAAATGTATATCAGTATCAGTATTGGATGGAATCAGCCAGCCGGTATCAGCCAAAAATCGGTGCATCCCATATATTATTTTAATATATTTTGGATATTTATATCTATTTGGATCTTTCTAGATTTTTCACTTGTCCTCAAAAATGAACAAAAGAACCAGAATTACAAATCTTGGAACAAAATCCGGCACAGGAAAGCATAAAATAACGATATTTAACGCATGCCAATCAATGGTCTCCACCCCTCACTTTAACACACATCACATCTGTATAGAATATACAGTAAAATTCCTTGTTTGACATCCACTATTGATGCAGTGCAGACCAGGTTTAAATTGCAGTGTGTGCATGTCTGCAGGATGTCAGTAGCTACCTATTATTATTATTATTTCTCCGACCGGACAGAGAGAGAGAGCGGACATATGGCCTCAAATCACACAGACACGCAAAACACACAGTCAGACAAGGATGAGCCAGCCAAGTGCAGACAAGACTGTGCTCCGGATAGCAGTAATAAATCTCGGCCGTGACAGTTCAGATGCTATCAGCCAGTCAGTGGTCAACCAGTAGAACTAACAGGGCAACATGACAGGAATCATCCATAATACAAACGTACACATACACACTGAGAGGGATGATTCCTGAGGAAAGGTAGGAAAATAGAGACAGCGAGAGATACAATCAGACAGAAAACAGGTAATGACTCAGTGACACTGAACAGAATATACTAGCCTTAGGCTAACGCACACACTCAATGTTTAAGCTGAACATAATATCTAGTTAATAATACGTTAATAATAATAACGTAATAATATGTTATTATCTATTATTATGTATAAATTCAAGAGCGATAAGAAGCAAAGTATGATTTCACGCTTCAGAAATCTTCTGAGGACACAAGTCTTCTCCGCAAGCACAGCTGAAATGGCTTCACTGAGACCCACACACTCCATTTATCATTGTTTTACTGTCATCAGCTGATATATGTGCGAGAGAGATCAGGAAAAGGGGAGCACATGCTCTCTGACCTTTTGATTGGTGCTAAAAGGATCGGGAGAGAGGAGAGTAATAGAGCATTATGGGATCACTCGCCTCATTGGTTCTGAGAGATAGGAGAGCTGTATGTGCACGGCTGTTGCCAAGGAAACAGTGGCTGAACTTGTTTTAAAGTGAATGATAAATATGCTTCAAGCAGATCCTCCACAGATTATCTATTGCTCCACGGTTCATTATAAACCTTCTTAATTATATACAATGGTGGGTGATGTACACAAATCAAGTACTTGAGTAAAAGTACAGATAGGCCTACCCTGATAAAATCTTACTCCAGTATAAATATATATTTTACAAAAAAAAAAAATAATACAAAGCAGGCTACTTTATTTTTAATGTACTAAAGTATTAAACATAAAAAGGACTGGTCCATGTTTATTATTTATTCTAGCCAGCAGTCAATAAGTAAGATTATTGGATGCAGGCATTAATTATGCATTGATTTGCACATAAGCAAACGTTATATTCAATAAAAAAAAAATGTATCATATCAAAACGTTAAACTTCAATGTTAGGCATACTGATAATTCAAGCGGCAAACAAGTAAAAATAACAAGATATATATTTGAAAATGAGGAAAAACAAAATGTGTCAAATAGTTGACTTAACATTTTAAGAAGACGTTTATTTTTTAAGAAGACATATACATGTTTTGAAGATGAAAGATGTATGAGCATTAATTTGCGTTAAAGGGTTCGTTCACCAAAAATGAACATAATGTCATTAATTACTCACCCTCATGTCGTTCCACACCCGTAAGACCTTCGTTAATCTTCAGAACACAAATTAAGATATTTTTGATGAAATCTGATGGCTCAGTGGGGCCTGCATAGCCAGCAATGACATTTCCTCTCTCAAGATTCATTAATGTAATATTTAAATTAGTTCATGTGAGTACAGTGGTTCAATATTAATATTATAAAGTGACGAGAATATTTTTGGTGCGCCAAAAAAACAAAATAACGACTTATTTAGCAATGGCTGATTTCAAAACACTGCTTCATGAAGCTTCATGATTCGACACACTGATTCATAACTCTCAGAATCTTCCTGAAGCCTTATCGCACTTTCAATTTTAGTTAGTATGACAGATACTTTGCCAAACTAAGTAACTGGGACAGGCCTTGCTGATATGCAGGTACAGTTCTCCTGCCTGTGTAGCATTGAATATGTCACTAGGTGTACAATTTCTGACACAAAAAGAGGGTTGCTTGCCATGGCATAACTTGCTTTTCCAGTTTCTGCACCCCGTGTCTCTGTGTTCTGGTGCTGAGATATGGCCGGTTCACTATTGTTAGTACATATTATCTTACATACTTCTATTTTATATGCCATCTGTGTTGGTAAGTTGGTCACTACTTTATGTGAATATCCAGTTTTTGTCTATTTAAATGATAATAATCAATCATGCTCAGATTACAATGATTAATTGGTCGTAGTAAATGATTTGGGTATAATGAGGAAATGATTTGATGTTCAGTAGCATTACAGAGGTTAATGGGATAATTATGAGTTGAAATGAATTAATTAACCTCTCACTCCAAATCTGTGTGTTCAGGGGAGACTCCACATGCTGGAAACACAATAATACTGCAGTCTATCTGCCCTCATTACAATGACAGGGTCAAAAGTCAACATGACTGAGTCCATCTGCTGCGAACACACACACACACACACACACACACACACACTGAATCGTTCACCAGCACTTCTCAAACCAGCATGTCTGCTTTCATATTCTAATGAGATGACCATAAATTCTGTCATTAATCCTCATCCGAAATACACATGAACACAGACACACATCAAAAATATAATAATAATAATAATAATAACAATAAATGACATCATTTTTTTGGCACTGTTAAAAGTCTGACTCCTTGACATATAACTAAATCAGTTTTTGTTAAAAATCACATACACATATTCTGCCATATTCCTACTGAAGCATATGATTCTCAAACACTGTCTATGTTTGCCTCCAATCACAGCAGTAACACTGGCCCTGATGCTCTAACCCAGTGGTTCTCAAACCTTTCCTGGGGACCCCCCACCACTGCACATTTTGCATGTCTCCCTCATCTAACACACCCGATTCAAGTCATCAGCTAATTAGTAGAGACGGCAAGAGTTGAACTGGGTGTGTTAGATGAGGGAAACATGCAAAATGTGCAGTGGTGGGGGGTCCCCAGGACAGGTTTGGGAACCACTGCTCTAACCCGTCGTCAGGACTGTAGCTGACCATTGATGGTCAAAAGTCCTTCAGATACTCATCAGTTCCTTAAGTTATACAGCTTTATGGAACCAAATTAATGCTTTAAGTATTACATTCACAGAGATAGGCTACACTCAAGTTGCAGTTAAAGGATTAGTTCACTTTCAAATTAAAATTTCCTGATACCCCATGTCATCCAAGATGTCCATGTCCTTCTTTCTTCAGTCAAAAAGAAATTAAGGTTTTTGATAAAAATATTCCAGGATTATTCTCCATATAGTGGACTTCAATGGAGCCCAAACGGTTGAAGGTCAAAATGACAGTTTCAGTGCAGCTTCAAAGGGTTTTAAACGATACCAGACGAGAAATAAGGGTCTTATCTAGAGAAACCATCATTCATTTTCTAAAAAAAAAATAAATAAAAATGTATAAATTTTAACCATAAATGCTTGTCTTGAACTAGCTCTCTTCTTCTTCTTCTCTATTAGAATTCCGGCTAAGTGTATTACTGCCCTCCACAGGTCAAAGTTTTAACTAATTGTTAAATACTTGCACTAGCATATTGTATATGACAATTTAGTTAAAACTTTGACTTTGAAGAAGAAGAGAGCTAGTTCAAGATGAGCGTTTATGGTTAAAATGTATAAAATAAAAAAAAAAAATTAGAAAATGAGCGATGGTTTCTCTAGATAAGACCCTTATTTCTTGTCTGGGATCGCTGTAAACTGTAATTTTGACCTTCAACTGTTTGGGCTCCATTGAATTCCACTATATGGAGAAAAATCCTGGAATGTTTTCATCAAAAACCTTAATTTCTTTTCGACTGAAGAAAGAAAGTCGTGAACATCTTGGATGACATGGGGGTGAGTAAATTATCAGGAAATTTTAATTTGAAATTGAACTAATCCTTTAAGTAACAAAACATATTTGAGACTCACAAGCAGTTGATATTAGATTTGAAACATTCTCCTAATTAGAGACTCGTGCAGCAATCTTTAGGTCTACGAGGAAAAATAAAAAATGGGCCTTTATAGACAGGAAAACTTATATGTTCATTGCATTTGTTTTAGGTGACAATTCCCACCCTCACTTAAGTAAAATTAAAATTCATTTATTATATTTAAAATATGCTTTCTATGAATATTATATTTAAACAGTCAAATAGTGAAGTTACTTAACTTTTCATGACTGTATGCTTGCTGGTTGAAATATAATATTTTTCAAATACATTTGTGTGCTTAAAGACACAATATGTAAGATTTTTGGATTAAAATATCCAAAAACCACTAGAACAATGTTATATATTTTGTTGACTTGTGTGCTTACATTATCCCAAATGCTTCCAAGAGTGTTTAAATCCGGAGAAATAAGCAGTTTTAACCAGGACTCAGAATGTGTCCGTGCGTCACCTATCAATGACATCATACCTGCGTTACCCTCAATATTTATTTTGTAGAAACCATGGAAACACCAAAAACGCTTTAATATACTATTTGTTTTATTAAACAGGTGAGCAACTATTTGGATGGATAAATTCATCAACAGAAAACTAATCATGTTATATCGCTCAACACAGTAAGTCTTATTGTTTGAATCTCTTTTTCTTGATTTACCACGAGTACCATGTTTTACCATGACTAATATCAATCTAGCTTACTGCAGTGTGCAACAAGTGTCTCATAGCAGGCACAGAGTAAATCACAGAGTAGCATTATAACAACTTTAAACACATAAATGTATCTAATATGATAAAACAGTGCTGCTTTACCCCCTATACGAATGACTGGAAGAAGCGGCGACTGTGGCATAATAAAAGTTCCGCTGCTCTCGAGGCGTGTGTCGCGCTCATCTCTCATTATCATTGACTCAAGCGGCCTCGTCCCGCTCCTACAGCACTCTATAATCTCATCCATGAACATGATTTCTGCCCGAGTCCTGTCCCGATTCTTTTCCACCGGCTGTGAGGTAAAGATGACATCTCCCATGATTCCACGCTCAATCTCTGTGTCATCAAGCTACGCTTTTGTTTTGAATAAGCAACCTCTAGTGGCGAAAATGTACATAGTGTGCCTTTAATTTTGTTCATAACTTTGACCTAGTATATCAAAATATAGTGCCCAGCGTTGCAATTTTGCAACATTTTTCCAAATTATACCACAATGAAAGTTTTGTCTAATGGCTTGCAAAAGACATGTTAAAGGGTGAAAAAAATAAAAATATTACATGAATATCAATGGACTGGATAATGTGTTAGGAATGAAAGGATGCCACATTGTTTGATGGAAATGAAAATGATCAACCTACAGAGGACTGAATTCAAAGACACTCCGAAAATCAAAGTGAAAAATGATGCAGCAGGCTAGTCCATTTTGCTGAAATTTCATTGCAGCAACTCAAAATGGTACTCAGTAGTTTGTATGGCCCCCACCTGCTTGTATGCATGCCTGACAACATCGGGACATGCTCCTAATGAGACGACGGATGGTGTCCTGAGGTACTTCCTCCCAGATCTGGACCAGGGCATCACTGAGCTCCTGGACAGTCTGAGGTGCAACCTGCCGGCGTCGGATGGACCGAAACATAATGTCCCAGAGGTGTTCTGTTGGATTTAAGTCAGGCGAGCGTGGGGGCCATTCAGTGGTACCAATTCCTTTATCCTCCAGAAACTGCCTACATGAGGCTGGGCATTGTCGTGCACCAGGAGGAACCCAGGACCCACTGCACCAGCGTAGGGTCTGATAATGGGTCCAAGAATTTCATCCCGATACCTAATGGCAGTCAGGGTGCCATTGTCTAGCCTGTAGAGGTCTGTGCGTGCCTCCATGGATATGCCTCCCCAGACCATCACTGACCCACCACCAAACCGGTCATGCTGAACGATGTTACAGGCAGCATAATGTTCTCCGCGGCTTCTCCAGAAACTGCTCTCATCTGTGAAAAGCCCAGGGCACCAGTGGGGATCTGCCAATTCTGGTGTTCAATGGCAAATGCCAATCAAGCTCTACGGTGCCGGGCAGTGAGCACAGGGCCCACTAGAGGACGTCAGGCCCTCAGGCCACCCTCATGAAGTCTGTTAATGATTGTTTGGTCAGAGACATTCACACCAGTGGCCTGCTGGAGGTCATTTTGTAGGGCTCTGGCAGTGCTCAGGAGCAGATACCGGTCCTGCTGATGGGTTAAGGACCTTCTAGGGCCCTGTCCAGCTCTCCTAGATTAACTGCCTGTCTCCTGGAATCTCCTCCATGCTCCTGAGACTGTGCTGGGAGACACAGCCAACCTTCTGGCAATGGCACGTACTGATGTGCCATCCTGGAGGAATTAGACTGCCTGTGCAACCTCTGTAGGGTCCAGGTATCGCCTCATGCTACCAGTAGTGACACTGACCCTAGCCAAATGCAAAACTAGTGAAAAATAGTCAGAAAAGATGATGAGGGAAAAAAATGTCAGTGGCCTCCACCTGTAAAACCATTCCTGTTTTGGGGGTCGTCTCATTGTTGCCCATCTAGTGCACCTGTTGTTAATTTCTATGCTACAAGACAAGCTGGTTATCTGACTTTAGTAAATCTCTCTGTAATTACCAATGTGCAAATGACTAGGTTTCATATTCTTTGGCTCTTGAGCAAAACTATTATGAAATCCCATTCTTCATCAAGGATAATAGATGGTGGCTGTTGCCAGAATCGCTGGAAAACAAGAATGTGGCCAAATTTAGCAACATTTCAAAATGCCCAATTTCAAAGCAATTAAGAACATTTTTTAATGTATCCGTACGAGTTGCATCATGAACCATGTAAAACTATTCTGAACCATTTAAAACTAGTATTTAAAATTCATAAATTAAATGAACATTTTTTTTTTTTTTAATCATGTTATCAGATATTTGTTAAAATAAAGAGTGTTTTATTTCACAGGCAGTTTTGGCTTTGGAAGCTTGTCAGCTGAAATGTATTAAGGACTCTGAGCATCTGGACCTGTTTATCTGCTGTGGGAAACTGTGTCTGCAGTAGCTGTGTTAGCAAGAGCTTTTGGGTGGCATGCAGCGGCTGCACAGCTGCTTTGAGCAGCATGACCTACACAGGGTTAAAGGTGAAAGGTTTATAAGGAAAGAGGTTAGTAACTGTTTTAAATAGGGTAGGGAGTAGGAAACCTCATAAACGCTCCCCACCCCCCACCTGCTCTGCACTAAACACCTGACACACGGACAGCATTAAAGACATGCAAACAGATGCATAAACGTATAGAACAAGTCTGCACTAATGTTACAAAAAATGCTTTCTCATCTTATGGAAAAATTGTTCCAGTTAATGCTAAATCAAATCTGTCTAATCTTTCATTCTGGGTGAACTACACACCACACATGTTGTTGCAATTTTGTGTTGCAATATATTATGACACCATATTGTTACAGCCTTAAAGGATTAGTTCACATTCAAACGAAAATTAGCCCAAGTTTTAGTCAACCTCAAGAGTTCTTCTTTCTGATGAACACAATCAGAGAAATATTAATAAATATCCTGACGCACCCGAGCTTTATAATGGCAGTGAGCGGGATCCATCCATCCACATCCATCCATCATAAACGTACTCCACACGGCTCCGGGGTGTTAATAAAAGCCTTCTGAAGAGAAGTGATGCGTTTGTGTAAAAAAAAATCCATATTTAACAAGTTATGATGTAAAATATCTAGCTTCTGCCAGTCCGCCTTCCGTATTCAACTTCAAAGAAAGTGTAAAACTTTCACAGTTCTTACGCCTCCCCTATTCAACTTATGAAAAAAGCTTAACTGACGTGACGCCAGTTCCGATTTTTCCGTAATTTGAATACGGAAGGTGGTCTGGCGGAAGCTAGATATTTTACTTCATAACTTATTTTAACATTATTTTATGAATATTCTTTTCCAATTGAGGACATTCCCAAAGGATGTCCCAAAGGTTTTAAGTAAAGCCACATACATGCACATGCACGTACAGAGAGGCATTGCTCCGAAAAATGCTCAGGGGACAAAGCGAGATGCCCCAGTGTTCAGACTGGCAGTCTAGACGTCTCGCTCTGTGTCCTCTTCAGTAAGGGTTCTCTCTCTCTCTTTCTCTCTCTCTCTCCCTCCCGCAGAGCTTAAGAAAGAGAAGAGGGATTTTTCACTTCCTAAACATGCAAAGGTCTTGCCATGTCGTGTCAGATCCACTGTGCATGGGGGAAACTCTGATCACTCATGCTCAACAGGAACAGCAGGAGAAAACACATACACACACACTCACTCACTCATGCACGCACACACACACACACACACATTCTCCGTATGCACATATTCTCATTAAAAACCAGTGCTATTCCTGAGGAAATGGAAGAATGGATGGATGACTGTTTCTTCTTGCTCTCACTGTTCTGAAATGTATTTAATTTAGGGCTGTCAACGTTAAAGCATTAACACGTGATTAATTCAAAATCCTTAACACATTAATAATGCAAATGTACTACTGAATCACATGAAATTGCACCATTGATGTAATTTACATCACGCAGTTACATGATCTTAGAAGTCCAGGCTGATTACGTCAGAGATGGCAGAGAGAACAGTGACTCACGACCAGTTTTCAGTGAATTATTCATTCCAGTGTCTGTTTAGCAGTGTCTGTTAATCTGTGATTGTTTCTGAAGAGCGCAAGCCCTCACGTATCGCACAGTGTGTGGAATACAGACTGAACCAAACGTCAAAACATCCCACCGCTGTATGGCCAGATGATACACAAACGTTTCTCGGCTGGATAAAGCAAACCAGCGTCTTGCTAGTAAAGTTTTGATGGATGACAAATGTAATCAAGGTAAAGACACATACACACACACACACGTACAGAAAGCGTGTATAAGTCCGTTATATTGATGGGTAAACAAACTGCACATTGTTATATGCACAGACAAGTTTCAGTACATTCACTTTGTTTCTACACAAAGGTCTGTGAGTGAAAGTCATATATCTAGGATGGCTTGAGGGTGAGTAAAGCTTGGGGTAATTTTCATTTGAAAGTGAACTAATCCTTTAAGCCTGCAACTGAATCCTGACTTGTGACAAATAGTTAATCTATAACCATTAATCTTTATATAAAAGTACAATTAATTCTATTAATTCTATTCTAACCCTATTATGCAATGGCATTTCTATTGCTATTAGTGGCCATTTAATATTTTTTTTCCTTAAACATTTTTAATTTGTATATTTCTTAGCTGCTTTAGTGTTAGGGTTATTATTAGCGATAAATAATTGATACTTGCAAGGTTGTTTCCACTTATTTAGGATTGGAGTTAAGAATCAAGCACTTATTTGATGACCATTCATTTGAAATGGTGGTCCTCTAATGGCTATTGCATTTAGTGTACAGTCTGTTTTCTGAATGTGTCGTGACAGCAGTGTGCGACTGTATCTGTCTGTTCTGTTTCCCACAGTCTCTGTGTGGTTGGTCAACTCCTGCTGGTGGCCTAGATACCCCTAACCTCTGACCTTTGCACAGGTGGCTGCCTCACCGTTTAAAACCAGTTATCTGACCCTGCTCACACTGAGGTCCTGACACTTGACCCGACAGGCACCTGCTTTAGGTCTCCAGTGATGAAGTCTCTCTAATCACAACATATAGTCATCGATCTACGGCAGTAGTACATGTCAGAGAAATCCACACATCTATGTACAATGTAAGTGTGTACAGTGAGCTAAACTCACACCATCTCACATTTGCACAAAGCACAATGCAAAGTGTAATTCAAAATATGGATAAAACACCTGTGAAAAATCAGTACAGAAAATTCCTTTATATTAACACTGTACATTGAGCCCAATTATTTTTACATAACAGACTGATAATGTTGAACTTGATGAGGCCAATATAAGTGTAAACATAATGAAATAGCCTACTTGACAACTATTTGAACCAAAACATTCAAAAAACATTTCATGAAATTATGTCAGAATAATAAATCATTGCACTGAAGGGTGAAATATCACAATAATGGGGTAATTGCATTAAATAATTTAAAAATAAAAATTAATCCGAACTGGCTGATATTCTGTTGCAAAACAAAAATGTGTCCAATAAAATTACTGTTTTATGTTAACTGTTTTTTAAACAACTGGATTCAATTTATCAACCACTGTTAGTAAATCCAGTGTCTTGTTAATTATGGCAGTAGTAAATCATAAACACAGAAATGTCACTGTTTGCTGACAATGAGCCTTCTGCTTATGACTGCGGCTGTCAGTTATTCAAATGATTTATTGCAGAACATTTTAATTCCTCTGGCCAAAGCAAGTGTGGTGTGTTTGTTTGTGAATCCAGACAGACCACTGCAAGTAATAAAGCCCAAAAGATGACATGTTTGTGGTTGGATTTAATTATCTGCTTCGAACTTCAACAAAGCAGGCTGAAATGAGCACATGCACAAAGGTGAAGTGTGTGAATTCATGAGCTCTTTCCACAGTAAAACATGCATTCTCATTCACACTGCCTGTCGAGCAAATCAGAAACAGAGCTGACCTTTGACCTGATGCATGTGTGTGTGTGCAGCTAGTGTTGTAGACAGGACCACCTAAACTGAGACCAAGTCAAGACCAGACCAGCACTCCTCAAATTTATCTAAAAGATTCATATACTGTCTGAGAAATGTCTTATATTTAATCAGTAAGTACAATTAGAATAATAAGACACTATATAGGGCTGTTTCCAATAAAATCACTAATAAAAAAAAAGTTGGCACAGAAGTTTCATCTGAATTGGTATAAGTATACTTACATAATTGCATAATACTTGCATTTGCAATCATGCTCATATTTGTGAAAACAGCTCTCTTTCTCTTGTAATATTGCTTAATTATATGCTCTGTTATAGTATAATATAAAAAAACAAGATCTCATACTAGTACTTTTTTGCAATCAAACGTTGAATTTGTGGGCATTTGTATTAATTTTGGACATTTGATTTTTTTGAGACAATTCTGCATTGATATCGAACCAGACAAAATGTTGATTGCATTTTAAACAGTAAGTTTTACATCCAATCACATTTATGATGTTAACATATAAGTCACACACAATGCACCGGCTATTTAGTGATATCTTCACAGTTGTGGTCTTGACCAGTCTTGAGATAAAATTCCCAGTAGACTGAGACCGGGACAAGACCAAGACTTTCTAAAAATGGTCTCTAGACCGGTCTGGAGGACTACATGAGCAGCACATCAGCACGACAAAAGACAACTAACACACGTTTAATGAGAGTTTACTTGTCAATTCTTGTCATTCAGCGCACTCTAGTGTTAATGAAGCGTGCCTCAGTGTCGTTGTCCTGTTCTCATCTGCTTGTGTCTGTAATCCCCATTAATTCATGTGATAATAATAATAATAATTATTATATTTATATATGTTATTGATATTTTTAATTAATATTACAATTTAATATTTATATTTAATGTATAATTATTATTGTCATCATTATTATTATATCCATTATGTTATCAATTTTGTACTATTTTATAAAAACAACTAAAATATTTGTATTTATTGTATAATCATTTATTAAATAATAATAAGTACATTTATATAATAATAATAATAATTTTATTTGATTTACATAAAACAAAAATATTTTTATTAAATGCATAATAATTTTGTATTATATTATTATTATTATTATTATTATTATTATTAAATTTATATAATATAACTAAGAAATGTTATTAAATTTATGTAATATTAATAAGTATATTAAGTAAAAATAAATTATTATTATTATCATTATTATTATTATATCCATAATAATATCTATTTTATACTATTTTATAACAACAAAAATATTTTATTTATTGTATAATTATTTATTAAATAACAATAATAATAATAATAATAATTACATTTATATAATAATAAAAATAATAATTTTATTTGATTTACATAAAACAACAAAATATATTTTTATTAAATGTATAATAATTTTGTATTATATTATTATTATTAAATTTATATAATAATGCTACTAATAACTGTTATTATTACATTCATTATTTTTTAAATAATATTAATAGTAATAATGTTATTTAAATTATATTACATTTTTTATATTTATATTTATTGTATAATAATAATAATAATTATTATTATTATTATTATTGCTATTTATTTATTTAAAATAATAATAATAATAATAATATCAATTTTATACTATTTTTATAACAAAAATAGTATTTTTTATTTAATGGATAATTATTTATTATTGAATGTATCTATTAATAATAATATTTTTTATTTATATAACAACAAAAATTATATTTTGTATTTAATGTGTAATAACAATTATTATTATTATTATTATTATATTAAATTTATTATAATATTAATAATATAAATTTCATACCATTTTTATAACAAGAAAAGTAATGATTTTTACTTAATGTATATTTATTATTATTATCTTTATAACGTTGATAATATAATATAATATAATATAATATAATATAATATAATATAATATAATATAATATAATATAATATAATATAATATAATATAATATAATATAATATAATATAATATAATAATATAATATAATATAATATTCAACTGTGAACTGAACTGTGTTCACATTTGCAAAGAAAATTTGGTGGCTTCAGGGATTTCTGATGGTAATACTATGATACTTCCATGGATACAGTGATACTGAATTACAGGGAACATGGTGCTGTAAATGACCTAAAACTGTTTCTCACTTCTGTGACATTAGAGTGATGCAACTAATATATCATGATGCATGATCTGTGCCGACTGTCACGTTTTGTCAACTTGTCATGGCTGTCCAGCAGATCCTTCATAATGAAGAAGCCTGTGCCGTTTAAGTCCGCTCGTTTCCACTTCAGAGGCCTGCAGCCTGTTAGAGATGTTCACCGGACTCCTGGAACTCATCCCGTCCGTGATCAGTCATGTGGTGAGGAGAACGAGGCCTCCTGTCAGTCACCACACACCTGCTGTTCTCCCACACTGTTCATTTAACTGCACGCTTTCAAGCAACCGTCAGACAGGTATCCGAGAGGAAAACAACCCCGCTGGACAAATGTGTGATGAGTCTGAACAGACTTTAGTGTCAGATACTAAAGATCAGGGTGAACACATCAAGAGCTTGTGTTATTCACACACAACATACTGTCTACCTTGCTGTTTGAAAGCTGTATTCATGTTTTGTTTAAGAGATGTTTTGTGAGGAATGATGGATCTTCTTGTATGTTTAGTATATATACACACAGATTAGGCATGACATTATGAGCACTGACAGCTGAAGTGAATAACACTGATGATCTCTTCATCACGGCACCTGTTAGTGGTGGATATATTAGGCAGCAAGTGAACATTTTGTCCTCAAAGCTGATGCGTTAGAAGCAGGAAAAATGGGCAAGCGTAAGGATTTGAGAGAGTTTGACAAGGACCAAATTGTGATGGCTAGACGACTGGGTCAGAGCATCTCCAAAACGCAGCGCCAATGCATCTCGAACAAGCTTGAGTTGTCACTGCAAGAGGGATGGGAAGTGATTATGAGACAATTTAAATTAAAATAAGGTGCACAGAAAAATAATTTATAATAAATACTATTTATATTATACTATTAATAAATAATTTATAATTGGACTTTTATAATAATAAAAGTCCAAATTAAATCTGTTCATCATGTAAAGCAATCATGTCACTTCAAAAGACTTAGATTAAACTGCTTTATTCATACGGGTTAGTTTTAAAACATCTTATGCACTTTTTGAGGCATCAAAGTCTTTGGTTGCATGGAACTTCAATGGATGGAAAGTTCAAACAGGATATTAAAAATATCTTTATGTGTGTTTTGAAGATGAACGGAAGCCTTATGCGTTTGGAACCACATTAGATTGAGTGATTAATGAGCTGAAGTTTTCATCTTCGGCTGAACAAATGCGTTAAGGTTTTCAAATTAAACCCACCCTGAGAAAAAAAAAATGGTCACAAGAATGGTCCAAACATATTGGCGAATGCCTTCTTGTAGCAGTAATTCATCCATTTATCAATCAGTTTTCAAATTGGTGAAAATGAAAATCTAGTTTGCAGGAATTCAGAAGTCATGAGGAGAGATAAATGGCGAACAGCTGTGTGAGATCAGCACTGGTTCACACTTGCTTCACACACTCTGGAACTGAGAAGAATGGATTAACTAGAGCGCGAAGCAGATCTTCTGCATTAACCTTTATAGATCGAGGCAGAGTGTGTGTGAGGGAGAGTCATATTTTTGCCAGATAACTGTCCATGGAGAGTTAGTGATCACTGGTTGTTCAGGCTTTGAGCAGTAATGTGGGACCACACACAGACTGACACAGTTAAATCGATTAAACGCACACAGCTCGTAACTGGGATTACAGCAGTCAGTGTTCCTGAGATACGGAGGAACCAGTGATGCTGAACATCACCCTCTAAATCTCCACACACACACTTTTTTTTTTTCTGTTTTTATGCTGAGCTAATCTTTTCTATCCCCTAACACCCTAAACCTCACACAAACCATGCATTTTTAAATTAAAAAGTCATTATTTAAAGAATTAGTTCACTTTCTAATAAACTTTTCCTGATAACTTACTCACCCCCATGTCATCCAAGATGTTCATGTCTTTCTTATTTCAGTTGAAAAGAAATGAAGGTTTTTGATGAAAACATTCCAGGATTTTTCTCCATATAGTGGACTTCAATGGGCACCAAATGGTTGAAGGTCAAAATTACAGTTTCATTGCAGCTTCAAAGAGCTTTAAACGATCCCAGACGAGGAATAAGAGTCTTATCTAGAGAAACAATCGGTCATTTTCGAAAAAAGATAACTGTCCATGGAGTGTCCATCTAAGTGCTTCCGCCTTCCGTATTTTCCAAATAGTTTACGCTGTATGTCCTACGCCTTCTCTATTCTACTTACAGAACGAATGTGGCGCCAGTTATATTTTTTCCGTACGTAGAATAGGGAAGGTGTAGGACATACAGCGTAAACTTTTTGAAGAATGCGGAAAGTGGAAGCACGTGCACGGCGATCATTTTTGTTTATAAAGCATATACAGTTGATTTTTTTCATAAATGACCGATCGTTTCACTAGATAAGACTCTTATTCCTCGTCTGGTATCGTTTAAAGCTCTTTGAAGCTGCACTGAAACTGTAATTTTGACCTTCAACCATTTGGTGCCCATTGAAGTCCATTATAAGGAGAAAAATCCTGGAATGTTTTCATCAAAAACCTTCATTTCTTTTCACTGAAGAAAGAATGACATGAACATCTTGGATGACATGGGGGTGAGTAAATTATCAGGAAAATTTTATTTGAAAGTGGACTAATCCTTTAATACACTTTTTCTTCATGGACACCTGTTCTCCACAATACTGGTGATTAAAGAGAATCATTATTCATCAATAAAAGTGTAGTACTCAAAATCAGAAAGAGCTTCTACAGTACAGACAGAATGACAGTGACAAGACACAGATAATAAAACTAGAATAAAATAGAATAAGTGATTAAAAAATATAAAAAATAGACAATATACATATGTATGTACAGATATGTTATACACAAATGCAGGGAAATTTAAATAAGAGGTATGGTGTGCTAAATAAATATATGTATATATAGTGTTGTTTATTGCAGTGAATCTCAACCTTTGAGTAATGGACCCCCGTCATATTTGGAACCGTCCTCAAGGACCCCAGAATAAAACTGGCTCATTGGTATTATTAATGTCTTTGTGACAACCAAATGCAACCAAGTATAATACTACGTTAGTTGACTTGTCCTATTTAGTCATATCGTCTGTTATATTATACATATATTATCTTCTTCTTTTATGGGAACATGTAAAATGTCAAAAAATACAAAAATTCACATTCAGATATTTTATAAGGACCCCCTGGCATTATGTCAAGGACCACTAGGGGTCCATGGACCCCTGGTTAAGAAACACTGGTTTATTGCACATGTTTATTACCCAGTGGGGGCATTTAACTGTTCATGAGGTAGACGGCCTGAGGAAAAACTATTCTTGTGTCAGGACGTTCTGGGGTGAATTTCCAAAAAGCATCCTTAGCCAACTAACATCGTTACTAACATAGTTCAACGATTTGGTGTTTGCTGAAACCATAGCTCAAACGAACATTCGCAAACTGTTTGGGGAAACCGTCATGACTAGTTATTTGAGTTGTTCAATGATACATCGTACTATGGTAGTGAAGTCAATGTCGTTGAACAGGAAACGCACCCCTGGATCATGAGTACAGTTCTTGGAAAGTGATGAGGGGTGTACTGCAGTCCGGACTATCCGCTGTAGTCTTCTAAGGTCTGATTTGGTAGCTGAGCTGAACCAGACAGTTGTGCAGAAGATTCAATGACTGCAGAGCAGAACTGTTTCAGCAGCTCCTTGAACTTCCTCAGCTGGCGAAGGAAGTACAACCTCTGCCGACTCAATGTGATTGTTCCACTTCAGGTCCTGAGAGATGGTGGTCCCCATGAACCTGAATGACTCCCCTGCTGTCCATGATGCTGAGTGGGGGGAGCGCTGGGAGTTTTCCTAATAAAGTCCACAATCATCTCTACAGTTTTGAGCATGTTCAGCTCCGGGTTGTTAAGACTGCACCAGAGAGCCAGCTGTTCAACCTCCAGTCTGTAAGCAGATTCGTCACTGTTCTGGATGAGGCTGATAAGTGTGGTGTCATCTACAAACTTCAGGAGCTTGCGGTGCAGTCATTGGTGTAGAGGGAGAAGAGCAGTGGGGAGAGGACACAGCCCTGAGGGGTGCCGGAGCTGATGGTGCAGGTGCTGGATGAGATTTTCCCCAGCCTAGTGCTGCCTGTCTGTCAGAAAGCTGGTGATCCACTGACAGATGGAGGAGGACACGGTTAATTTGGACAGGAGGAGATTTGGGATGATGGTGTTGAAGGCCGAGCTGAAGTCCACAAACAGGATCCTCACATAAGTCCCTGGATTGTCCAGATGTTGGAGGATGTAGTGCAGTCCCATGTCCCATCATTCACAGACCTGTTCGCTCGTTAGGCAAACTGCAGGTGGTCCTGCAAGGGTCCAGTGATGTCCTTCAGGTGGGCCAACACCTGTTTCTTAAATAACTTCATGACCACAGACATTAAAGCTGTAGTCGTTTAGTCCTGTGATTTGGGGTTTCTTTGGGATGGGGATGATGGTGGAGTGTTTGAAGCAGGAAGGGACCTCGCACAGCTCCAGTGATCTGCTGAAGATCTGTGTGAAGATAGATGACAGCTGGTCAGCACAGGATTTCAGACAGGCACACCTTCTGGGCCTGGTGCTTTCCTTGACTTGTTTCCGGAAGACCCGGCACACATCCTCTTCACAGATCGTAAGTGCAGGAGGGAGGGAGAGGACCCCCTGGCGACATGCATTACTGGAAGTGTTAATGAGTGCATGGAGAGAAGGGGGTGAGACCGGGTTTTTCAAAACCGCAATAAAACTCATTCAAATCGTCGGCCAGTTGTTGATTCGACACAGTGCTGGGGGGTGCTGTCAGTTTGTGATGTCTTTCAGTCATTTCCACACTGATGCAGGGTCGTTGGCTAAAAATTGGTTCCTCTTTGCCACTCTGATCTCCTTTGTCGGTGTGACTCTGTCCCTATTCCTGTAGGCATCTTCTTTGGCTTGACCAAGCTGTCTGAGTTTTGCATATATCCCCATAGGGATGCACATATCCTCACAGAAACTGATGCATGATGATATACAGTTCAACTGGTGCACTCGAAGCAGGCTTGTAAATCCCGCTCTGCTTCGTTAGTCCATCTTTCACAGTCCTTGTTATAGGTTTACAGGAGAGATTTGCCTCATTAAAGTCCCTGAGAATGGTTAAAAGAGTCAGGGAATTGTTGCTCTGTGTCTGTGATCTGATCAGCCGCTGTTGCAGCGCTGCGTTCACACACACTTGTGCAGGAATGTAATCACTCATGAGAATCAACGAGGAAAGCTCCTGCGGCGGGTAGGAAGGCTTACAGTTGATGAAGAGCACTTCTAGATCGGCGCAGCACATCTTCTTCAATGTGGTTACATCTGTACACCATCTTTCGTTGATGTAGAAACATGTCCCACCACCACAAGATTTCCCCGTCCATTCCTTTAATTACAGCTCATCAAAACTGTTATGATGTTTATAGGCTGCCTACTATTTTAAATGAATTAATTCTTAATATAATAAAACCATAATATTTGATAAATCAGGTGCTGTTCTATCATGAGCTTAACCTACCTTGAATAAAGTTCATTATACCATGGTCTGTCTGAATACTTGATTCTGATTGGCTGGAAGGTCTGCAATAAATCTGTTTAATGCACAGGTAGTTCCATGTCAGTTTAATAACCGTTCAATAGAGTACCTCAGGGATGACGCATTTTTGTAAGCAAAACCCAGAAGCGAGTTAGCATTTTAGGGCTTCCGGTTCCAATGCCATCAAGTCTATGGGTTTTTGCTAAATCGCCTGAAATAAGGTCTGTGGTTAACAAAGCCTCTAAATACTTTCACGTTTTGGTCTATGATATAAAACACACCAGTTATAACCCACTTGTGATTTTTTAAACTTTTACTGTGTCTTAAAATCGGCGGTTGCTAACAAATTGCTAAAAGGGACTACTTCCTTTGGCGGGGACTTTAGACGTCATCATTAAAAACGGGACATTTGGACAGCATTTCTCATGAAAAAGTGGATAAGTATTCATAACAGTGCAGATCATAATCAGCGAGCATGTTTTTAAATAAAGTTGTTTTTTAAATACAGTTTGAGGAAGCTTGGTGGTGACGACGTTGATCCGCGACCATGGTGTGTTGTAGTCCGTTTATAGCCTACTGTTAGCCTTTTATATCTGACGACTTTATTTAGGCTTCAAAATCTATAAATGTTGTGTTAACTCGTAAAGATTATCTTGATAGACAAAACGTGTAAGTGTCATAACCCTTTGTTAAACACAGAGCTTATTTTCTGCGATTTTCCAAAAAGTCTATGGGAAAAATGCATAGGCTTTCAACCTAGGGAACCCGTGCGCCGCTAACTTCTGGGTTGGCCTACAAAAACACGTCATCCCTGAGGCATTAATGCACTGCTTTCATTGAAGCACACAGACGCACCTTACTCTTGTGTATGTCTAACGTCTGAAATGTAGATGTATATTGTCGTATACAACTGATGCATTGACTGCATTATTATATACATTGTTTGTTTCTACCAGCTGAATGAATTAATGACTTTGTGCATGCCACAGATCCTACAGATAGAGTTTAAGTGGCGATTAAAGCTGTAACCTTACTTTACACCCATAGCAAGAGACGTTCAAGGTTAAAAACAGTCACTGATTGTAGAACAAATGCCTCAGAAAGCGGAAGAAAAACAGTGCAAATGCACATTATAATATTAAACACACAAATTAATTTCAAAGAAAGTCTCTTTTAATAATGCAGATTACAAATATGTAACTTCAACTTCAAAAAACAGTAAATATGGTTAAATACAAACCATGGATCAAGTAATCGCCAAAGCATGATAAAGCACCCCAACATACCCAGTTTCCGACGGTCACCAATGAACTGTGCAATTACTCTTGCAACTATACAATTATTTCAGTTGTGAAAGTTCATTGTAACACTTAATATATGTTGTATCCCACTTACTACTCAATATTTCATAAAATATCATTGCAAATAAAAAGAGGTAAGATAATACAAAAAAAAAAAAAAAAAAAAAAACTCCCTTAATTAATCCAAAATCAGTGCACAGATGGTGGTCTGCCTGTTCTAGACTTTTTGCTTTGAGCTCCAATCTATCTCTTATTTTAAGGCTTAATTAATAATCAATGGAATGTAATTGAAAATCATTTTATTTTCATTCTGAAGCCAAAACAGCCGTTTATATTGGACCTGGAAGTGATTTCTGTATGCAAGGAAGCATCTTTCAGTCAAAACTGGGATCTAGCAGAGAATGATCTGGTTATTACGAGGAATGCATCACATTAAAATATTCAAGTTGTAATTAAAGCAGTAATAAACACCTTGTTGAACACTAACTCCCTTCACAACTAAATATGGTGATGTCTTCCCTGTATTTTGTATATTTCATCTACAAATACAGTTTGATGCAGTCAGTTGTGCTCTGACGCCCACTAGTGCTGGATCTGAGACATCACAGGAGCAGATTAGAAACCCTGTCATAATACTCCATATTGCTCTTTTGAGATCTGATGGTGGTGTTTTGTCCAGATGACTCTCCTCCACCCGTCACAGAGGATGGAGGAGACAACAACAGTAGGAAGGTCATATTCCGTGTGAATAACTGTGTTTTGTCTCTCTGCATGTAATGTGTCTAAATATTCAGTCAATATATTGTAAATTTCACACACACACACCAGGCCTCACCTGCAGTGTTTAAGAGAGGACAGTCATGCGGTTTGACCAATCAGAGTCAGTTTGGCACTTCACTGCAGCCAGTAGCGTTTCAGCGCCGGCGCAGCGGTGTGTATGAGACATCATATATTACTGTTACACACACGTGGAGAACCTGAGCGTCCGAGGAAGCAAACGGTGGATCCGCAGGCATGAATAATCATAACACTGTCCGTCCTCAAACACAGAGAGCGGCTCCGCCTCAGTGACGGATCGCTCTGTCTGGTCGACGCCTCGCTCCTGTTTCCTGGTTTTCCTGTGTGTGCAGAGGATTCTTCCTTAATCCTGATGGCTCTTTTCCTGACTGACTTTGTACTCGTACTGCAGGAAATAAAGAAACACAAATCAATGCACTGCATACCGTTTCAAAATCAGCAGCCGTAATGCATTACAAGTAATGTGAAATATGTAATCAGATTACTTTTTTGATTTAACGAGTAAGGTAATGCATTACTTTATAAACTTTAGTCTATGTTGTTGACTGAATTACTGTGTTAAACTCTTGCAAAAAAGAAATCATTAAAAAAAACACCTGCCAGGCCTGAAGAGATCGAGCCTTAGCCCGTAGTAACACAATATTATAACATAACTTTTAAAAGTAACTTTCCCCAACACTGCACATTTCAAAAGTTTGGGGTCGGTAAGATTTTTTAATGTTTTAAAAGAAGTCTCTTCTGCTCACCAGCCTTGATGAAAAGTACAGAAATATTGTGAAATATTATTACAATTTAAATTAAAATAGTAAAATGTAATTAGGGGTCAACCCCCAGAGGATGTGCAAGTACTAGAAACAAAATATTTTTTTCCTCAGATTCCACGGCTCATGATGATTCAAATGTATTTTGAATTTTCCGAAAAACCTACTTTTTCAAACTCCTCCAAGAGCATTTGTCAAATTTGCAATAAATTTGGTATGTAGCATCTACTCACACTCCAGGCAGTTATTAAAAGATTTTTGATCGGCCAATCCGTTCTCGTATAGCGCGTCAATGAATTTGACGACAAGCGCACATGGATTCGATGCTGTATCTTCCCAATGATTTAGTGTATTGACACCAAACTTGGTATATGTCATTACAGGCATGACTTGGGGGTGCATGGACAGTATTGTCACAGCACCACCTACTGGTGCAGAGATTTTTTGCTTATAACTTTTGAATGCCTTGTCCTAAAATCAGGAGGATGGTCTCCTTAGATTCCTCGAGGCATGCAGAGTTGAACGATAATCATTTCTTTGGTCGGCCATTCTGAATTTAGTCATAAAATGCTGTGTTTTACGAACGCATGAATGTATCGTTACGAAACTCAGTATGAGCCATGCTCTGAGAGGACCTGTAAAGTTTTAGCTCAGCGCCCCCAAGTGGTTAAGAGATATAATGACATTTATGAAAATGCTTATAACATGAAAGTCAACATATTGTCATTTAACTTGCATCATTAGATTTGTTGGCTTAGGCCGAGTCCTACGATACCAAATTTGACATATTGTTCCATACTTACTGTCCGCCACATTGATTTTTTTTCCCAAAACCTACTTTTTCAAACTCCTCTTACAAAATTTGTCTGATTTGTATGAAATTTGGTATGTAACATCTACAGACACTCATGACAAGAAGTTATTAAAAGATGTTTGATAAACCCAACCGTTGTTTTATACTGCGTCAACAAATTTGACTGCAAGCACCCCAAAATGGATATGCGGCTGTATCTTGCAAAAGTTTTGTGTATTGACACCGAACTTGGTACATGTCTTCACAGGCATGACTTGAGGGTGCTTGCAGACTTTCGTCATAGCGCCACCTACTGCTCAGAAGTTATAAAGCATGTTATTATGTTATATATATAAGTGCTTTAACTGATGTAATTTAAACAGTTTTATCCTAACCTCATGATCGCAGATGTCCACAAATATTTCCTTTTCTGCCCTTATTCAGCTTGACTCTGTAATTGCTGCTCACATCTAAAATTTATTCCTGTGATCAAAGCTGAATTTTCAGCATCATTACTCCAGTGTTGTGTCACATGATCCTTCAGAAATCATTCTAATATGCTGATTTAATGCTCAAGAAACATTTATGATTATTATCAATGTTGAAAATGGTCATGCTGCTTCATATTTTTATATATCTTTGTATTTTGGTGAACAGAAAGCATTTACTTGAAACAGAAATCTTTTGTAATATTATTATGTGCCTTTAATGTCACTTTTGATCAATTTAATGCATCCTCTTTCTGACCCAAACTTTTAAACGGTAGTGTCAAATCTTGATGCAGCTCCCTACATAGACTGCATACACACCATTCAGTTCACTATGGTTTGTTGCAGAGCTTAAAGGGTTAGTTCACCCAAAAATGAAAATAATGTCATTTATTACTCACCCTCATGTCGTTCCACACCCGTAAGACCTTCGTTCATCTTCGGAACACAAATTAAGATATTTTTGATGAAATCCGATGGCTCAGTGAGGCCTGCATAGGGAGAATATTTTTGGTGCGCCAAAAAAAAAACTAAATAACGACTTATTTAGTGATGGCCGATTTCAAAACACTGCTTCAGGAAGCATCGGAGCACAAATTAATCAGTGTGTCGAATCATGATTCGGATCGTGTGTCAAACTGCTGAAATCACGTGACTTTGGCGCTCCCAACAGCTGATTCGACACGCTGATTCATTTGTGCTCCGAATCTTCCTGAAGCAATGTTTTGAAATCGGCCATCACTAAATAAGTCGTTATTTTGGGTTTTTTCGCCGCACCAAAAATATTCTCGTGGCTTTATAATATTAATTTTGAACCACTGTACTCACATGACCTGATTTAAATATGTTTTTAGTACCTTTATGGATCTTGAGAGAGGAAATGTCATTGCTGGCTATGGAGGCCATCGGATTTCAACTAAAATATCTTAATTTGTGTTCCAAAGATGAACGAAGGTCTTACGGGTGTGGAACGCCATGAGGGTGAGTAATAAATGACATTATTTTCATTTTTGGGTGAACTAACCCTTTAAGTGTGTGATTACGTGTGAGTGAACATGCGAGAGTTTACCAGAGCGAGCTGTCGTCCGATGTTCCCCACGGTTATCACTCCCGCGAAGAAGATACACGGCAGCCAGGACCGAATGTACAGGAAGTCAGGGGAGGTGTATCTGCACACATTCAAAACATCCACGCAAAACAAGCTTGTAATGATGCTCACAGTGTAAGCAGTAGATCTTCAATTGCTCTGTGTGTTAATGCTGCACACTTACTCACAATAAAATCAAAATCACAACACCGCTGTACAGGATTATAAAGGCTGCAACTTGATGATAATCTAGTCCTGATGATTGATAAAACCATTCATGTATGCTCTCAAAACAAACAAAATGTTATGGTCTGTTGGTGTGGAAGCCTTAACACTACTTGAGTCAGTTTGGTGACTATATCATGCAGCCCTATAGGGTGAATAGGACTGAAACTCACTGAAAGACTCCGTTGTAAACCAGCAGCTGAGTGGCGAGTGTGGCTAGTGTTGCGATGACGACACCAAGCCCAAACCCACTGCGTGAGCGATCAAACGACCACCACAGGCCGACCGACAGGGCAGCCAGCGTCAATGACAGCTGCACATTATTCGCGAAGTCCACCTTCTGTCGGCAACAGTGTTAAAGACAACAGTTGGCAGATTCTAAGATATAAACACATCTGTTAAGTAAAACTGATGTGTCTGGCAGACAAAAACTCCACTTATCTGCACTTTGATTTTTGAAGACCTTTTACTTTCACTAACATCGATATTACACACTACAGGAAAGGGAATATCCCAAAAGGCATAATGGGGCACTTTAATGATGGTGATGTTGAATTAATGTGATCATGGTACACTTCATTTATGGACTACGTTTAGTTTTTTACCTCTAATGATTCAAAGCTGTGTTCATATGGAAGAGCAGATCTGTCTCTACTTCTGTTACATTGTGACTTTAAGACAGACCGGATAACAGCTGAAAACTCGACAGAATGACTGTTACAGAAGGTCAGGAATGAGAAGAAATGGGATGTTGTGAGAGAAGGATACAGCACTGGCGTGGTTTATGCCCACAAAGACGGCCACACAGCGCATGACATTAGACCACTCCCTCTTGAGCTTATGGGGCTCCCCGAGACGCCGGTCCATACAGGGGTACAGCAAACCTATCAGCGCTGAACAAACAAGAGTGACAGTCAATCACACTGCTTATGCAATGCCGGAGTGATAAAACAGACCACACACACACACTGGAAAGCTACGGTAATGACAGCAGTGTTTATGTGCGTGAGAATCCTGCTCAGGGCTGTACGGAGCCTCTGAAGGGACATGGTGATGGAAAAAATATATTTCGATGCTCGCAAAACTTGTGCGTTCCCCTGAGAAACACTGTGTTTGCTGGCAAACCTTTCGTGAGAGAACACAAAAAGCACTGACATATCATTTTTCCTCCCATCTCATATTTTTTTCCCATCACTTTCTCCCTTTAGGGGCTCCATAGGGTTGCCAGGTGTGCAGTTTCAACTGTTGCCACAGGTTGATTTTTTCCCCCCCGTGGATTAAAGGTTTGACATACGCTGCCCTCCAAAAGTTTGGAAACGCCCTAGAAAAGTGGGGTTTTGGACAATATTGGCATGAATCCTTTTTAATTTGTGATAATTTTGCACTGATCAGGGACAACACAAACTGCAAAAACATATTTTATTACATAAACAGTTTATATATAGAAAAAAAACCAAAATTTACGGTTCTGATTGGTTCCCAATTTGGACCCAAACATCTTTTACAAACCTGGGCCAAGTTTAAACCAGTAACCAGCATCACAGCTGGCAAAGGGGCATGTCTGACTTTGACATGTATATATTGCCATTATTATGTAATCAAAGTGAAAATTATTATTGCTGGTCTTCAATGATAATGTCAAGTTACTGTAATGTATTTGCACCAAAAAATGATAAGGATTTATGCTGATGTCGTCCAAAACCACTTTGCCAGGGGTGTTTCCAAAATTTTGGAGGGCAGTGTAATTGCATAAATTATATTTGACTGAAATGCTTGTATTTAAATATTTTATATTCTACCAGTGATAAAACTGTGCTTGATGTTAAAGGGGACATATCATGAAAATCTGACTTTTTCCATGTTTAAGGGCTATAATCGGGTCCCTGGTCCATCTACCAACCCAGAAAACGTGAAAAAGGACAACCCAGTGACTTTGTTTTGGCAAGCCTTTTGGCTGCGTGAGATTCTCCAGCTTTGTTGTTGTTGAGCTGTTAAAGCTTCGCCCTCTTCTGGAAAGTGTGCAGGGAGCAGCAGCTCATTTGCATTTAAAGGGACACAAAAATGGCGTGTTTTTGCTCACACCCAAATAGGGTCAAATTTGACAAGCTATAATAAATGATCTGTGGGGGATTTTGAGCTGAAACTTCACAGACACAGTCTGGAGACACCAGAGACTTATATTACATCTTGTGGAAAGGGCTTTTTAGGTCCACTTTAAGTTTTGTGAAGAAAGGCCACTGGTAGGGAGCGTTTGAGCTGCGTTTATGATCACTATGATGTGACTGATGTAACAGTGATTGGAAAATATGTATTTTAGGTATGTGAATGGCATATTTTGAGTTTTATTATTTGGGATATGATCATTGGGCTAGTTTTGTTATGCAGATCTGGCAACCCTGATCCTGCTATAGTTCTGCATGACAAAGAATATCGATTGTTTTTGAAGGACGTTTCTTCTGCTCACTATGTCTGCATTTATTTGATCAAAAATACACTAAAAACAGAAAAATTGTGAAATATTATTTCAATTTAAAATAGCTGTTTTCTATGTAAATATATGTTAAAATGTAATTTATTCCTGTGATCAAAGCTGAATTTTCAGCATCATTACTCCAGTCTTCAGTGTCACATGATCCTTCAGAAATCATTCTAATATGATGATTTGATGCTCAAGAAACATTTATGATTATCATCAATGTTGAAAACAGTTGTGTTTCTATTGAAACTGTGATTCTTTAAAGAATAAAAAGTTCAAACGAACAGCATTTATTTAAAATGGAAATCTTTTGTATATTCTAAAAGAAATCTTTTGTCCTTTTCTGGAAAACAGAATCCTGGCATTATCAGATCAAGTTAATACGTTTACACTTATACATAAATAAAATTGTTGTGCACAGTCAATGCCGTTGCTGCGGACAGAGGCAGCTCAGACGATGTCAGTGAGTGTCGTGTGTCTGCGTACCTGCGGCCGTCCCACAGCAGGGAGGAACCCACCAGGCAGACGAGAAGATGCTGCTGATGACGTCAGGAGGGAAGAGCGTGACGTTACGCTGCACCTGCAGCAGGTTCAGCACCAGCGCTAGAAACACGCCCACCATGAACAGCATGGCGGCGCGGATCAGCAAGTTCATCGTCCGATTGGTGATCATGCTGATGTAGGGCCCGCGGGGCATCGGAGCACCGCCGTTCAGTGCCGAAATCTCCGCCATGGCCGCTGCGACTGAAGAATGATGCTGCCGGCGGACATCACATGCCTGTCAAAGAGAAGGTGATAATGATGATGATGATCCAAGATGATGGTTTCCACAAAGATATGAAGCAGCACAACTAATAATCAGAAATGTTCCAAATCAGCATATTAGAATGATTTCTGAATAGGGTTGCAAAATTCCGGGAATTTTCAAAGCTGGAAACTTTCCATGGAAATTAATGGGAATATAGGGAATTAACAGGAATTGATGAGAATAAACAGGGAATTTGCAAAATTGCAGGTTAGCCTATAACAGGGTACTTAAATGTAGTTGAAAAAATCATCTTGTAGCATAACTTTGGTTAAAACAACCAGATTTAATGCAATTTCAGTTGAATTTTTACCCTGACATTCACACAGCACACTACTGACTGCAGGGCTATTGAGGACACACCCCCTGCATGCACTGTGCATTCCCCCAGTCCATAACATGCGCATTTGATCAGAAATACAGAAAACAACAGTAATATTGTGAAATATAACTACAATTTAAAATAATTTTTTTCTATTTTGATATACATTAAAATATAATTTATTCCTGTGATCAAAGCTGAATTTTCAGCATCATTACTCCAGTCTTCAGTGTCACATGATCCTTCAGAAATCATTCTGATATGATGATTTGATACTCAATTATCAATGTTGGAAACAGTTGTGCTGCTTAATATTTGTTAAATATGCGATACATTTTTCAGGATTCTTTGATGAATAAAAATGTAAAGAACAGCATTTATTTAAAATAGAAATAATATCAGTAATTTTTTTCTTTCTTTTTTTTGAAAGAAATTAATACTTTTATTCAGCACGGATGTGTTAAATTGATAAAAAGTGATAGTAAAGATTTATATTGTTAGAAAAGATTTATATTTTGAATAAATTCTGTTCTTTTTATTAATCAGTGAATCCTGAAAAAAGTATCACAGGTTCCAAAAAAATATTAAGCAGCACAACAGTTTCCAACACTGATAATAACTGAGTATCAAATCAGCATATTAGAATGATTTCTGAAGGATCATGTGACACTGAAATAAATAACACATAACAATTGCTGCAATGAAAAATATTTATTTTACATATTTACTAAATTAGAATTAATTGAATGTGAAAAATAAATAACTTATTTCAACAAATTATATTTGTTTTTATGATACATTTTATATAAATATTACACAGTTCCCAAAATTTCCAATTAATTCCCATAAATTCCAGTAAATTTCCATAAATTCCTGTTATAAGTTTCCAAATTGGAATATTTCCAAAATTCCCCAGGTTAAGTTCCCGTGGAAAGTTTCTGGAAACTTTACGCCCCTTTGCAACCCTATTTCTGAAGGATCATGGGACACTGAAGACTGGACATAGAAAAAATACAGTTATTTTAAATTGTAATGATATTTCACAATAGTACTGTTTTTACTGTATTTTTGAACTAATGGTGGGCAGAAGAGACTTACTTCAAACCATTAAAACATCTAAATTATTCCAGACTTCTTAGCAGTAGTGTAATTTCATAACAATTACACAAAGCTTCAATTCAAAGCTGAATGTCCTACGAATTACTGATCCTATTTGAGATACACACTTAAAGGATTAGTTCACTTTTAAATGAAAATTTCCTGATAATTTACTTACCCCCATGTCATCCAAGATGTTCATGTCTTTCTTTCTTCAGTCAAAAAGAAATGAAGGTTTTTGATGAAAACATTCCAGGATTTTTCTCCTTATAGTGGACTTCACTGGGGTTCAACGGGTTGAAGGTCCAAATGTCAGTTTCAGTGCAGCTTCAAAGAGCTCTACATGATCTCAGACGAGGAATAAGGGTCTTATCCAGAGAAACCATCACTCATTCTCTTAAAAAAAAATATATATATAAAATTATATACGTTTTAACCATAAATGCTCATCATGAACTAGCTCTCTTCTTTTTCTTTTCTATTAAACGCTGCTAAGTGTATTACTGCCCTCCACAGGTCAAAGTTTGAACTAATTGTTATAGTGTTGTCAAAAGTACCGACTTCGGTACCTATCGGTACTGAAATTTTAAAAATGTGACGCTTTGAGTGCTGTTGAGCGGATTCGTAAACATTTCTGATTGGCCATTGTGTTGACGTGCTCATCGGATATGCCTGTGATTGGCTACAATGATCAATGCGTGGGAGCATTTGAAAGCACACGGAAGTGTTTGAATTTGAAAGCGTTTTGAAAGTGGGAGCGCGAGCGATTGAAAGCAGGCGTCTAACAGTGGACCGATCCGCGATAGACGCCTGCTTTCAAACGCTCCCGTGTGTATCTGTGTAAGCGCTTAGTGAAGAGATTAATTGATGACTATTTACAACGTTTTTACAGCGTTGATCATTGAAGCCTATCACAGACATATCCGATGAGCCGTGAAAACAACGGCCAATCAGAGATGTTTACGAATCCACTCAACAGCGCTCAAAGCGTCACATTTTTAAAATTTCAGTACCGACTAGGTACCAAAGTCGGTACTTTTGACAACACTAAATTGTTATATACTTGCACTAGCATATTGTACATGACAATTTAGTTCAAACTTTGACCTGTGGAGGGCAGTAATACACTTAGCAGCATTTAATAGAAAAGAAGAAGAGAGCTAGTTCAAGCTGAGCATTTATGGTTAAAACATATAAAATAAAATAAAAATAAAATAAAAAAATTCAAATTAGTGATGGTTTCTCTAGATAAGACCCTTTAAAGCCCTTTGAAGCTGCACTGAAACTGTAATTTTGACCTTCAACCGTTTGGAGGCCATAAGTTCATTATATGGAGAAAAATCCTGGAATGTTTTCATCAAAAACCTTAATTTCTTTTCGACTGAAGACAGAAAGACATGGACATCTTGGATGACATGGGGGTGAGTAAATTATCAGGAAAACTTAATTTGAAAGTGAACTAATCCTTTAATATCTGCAATCAGAGTACTGTAAATCACTTTAGACATTAAAGGTGACTGCAGGTCATGTAAACAAAACTAGCTAACTTAATATCTCTGATCAAAGGCCACATCAGCAGCAGCAGCAGGCCTTCAGCTCTCACCTCGACTACAATACAAACAGACTCTCATTACAGTCTACCTGCTTATTATTCATTAATAAACGACATAATGAAAGTATTAGCAGGTTGAAGAAGACGAATTCTCAAGAACATCATCATAATATTGTAGCTAAACTCGCAGTTTCTGACCCAGTAAGGGGCAAAAATCGGTCATATCCAAAACGTGCTAACTTATTAACTCAATTATAACAGATATCTAATAAAACACCACAAACGACTCACCGCTGTGCAGTTTTAAGGAATCTTTTCTCTTTCTCTGAACTGAGATATTAAAGTCCTAAGCGAAGGAAGACCGTGGATAATGCTGAACTTCCGCCCCGCTGATGGCGCGGCTCCCTTCGCAGCCAATCAGAGGGCGCGCTGGTGACGTAATGAAGAAGAGCTTCGCGATTCTTCTGTATGCGTAATATTTTTTCGGTTTCGTAGCAATCCGATTACCTTTAGGTTGTTATCCACGCATATTTAATTCGACAATTCTCACAAAATCTGTATTCACGAAATCCCGCGCAATCTCGCGTGAGTTGACGCGCCTCTTCTCACCTCCCATTTCCGCTCTAAATTTTCACATTCCCGCCATCATCGGCTGCTCGTGGGACTCGAGCGCAGATAACATCATCATAGCCGGCAAAACTCACACACTGACAGTGAGCCACATTGAGAGGATATATTCATTCTCCATCGCTTTCTTTAAGGAATTACCCTCCCGCAGGTAAACGATATGCGGTTTACGCGATGAATTTGCCCGGGTTTTTATCAGAATGGTCAGTTAGCGGAGCCAAGCCTGTCACACGGCCTGGGCTGCTAATGCTAGTTAATTAGCTGCGTGTGGATATGACGCGTGTGTCATTATTTCACAGCGTACTGCACAATAAAGACCAGTTTCAGCGAAACACACGAGTGTTACTGTGTTTCAAGGCGCGAACGTGAACGCGTGAAGTGTGCGCGCTCCCTCGGGAAGCTAGTCAAGTTGGTTGATTTAAAGCGCGCGCAATGTCCTGACGTGATGCGTTTGTTTACTTTTACCTTTACTCACTGTAACTTCTGTAAACATGCGGGACCTCGGGCTCTTTATGATCAGATCTCATCAAGGAGAGCTTTAGGCACCGTTTTGACCTTTGTCAGTTAACTTTAAATGTCAGAAGTTTGCCATAGTTAAAGGATTAGTTCACTTTCAAATTAAAATTTCCTGATAATTTACTCACCTCCATGTCATCCAAGATGTTCATGTCTTTATCTCTTCAGTCGAAAAGAAATTAAGGTTTTTGATGAAAACATTCCAGGATTTTTCTCCTTATAGTGGACTTCAATGGACTCCAAACGGTTGAAGGTCAAAATTGCAGTTTCAGTGCAGCTTCAAATGGCTTTAAACGATACCAGACGAGGAATAAGGGTCTTATCTAGTGAAACGATCGGTCATTTTCTAAAACAAAAACACACAAAAACAAAAATTATATACGTTTTAACCATAAATGCTCATCTTGAACTAGCTCATGTTCATCTTGAACAACAACTTCTCTATTATGGGGCGTTCACACCAGACGCAACTTGCGTGAATAAATCACGCTATTCGCATGTAGTTGGGCACTTAAACATTTTGATTTTACTCGCTTCATTCGCACGTGAAATTCATTTCACAACAGATGTGAATTCGTGTCATGAGAGGGGCTCTCCCTCTCCTTTAAATATGTGTCCCAGATTTCCACTTCTTTCTGCACACTTCCTCTGAATAAACACAACTCGTCAGCGAGAAATAGTTGTAAAATACAGCGAATAAGATCAATTTGCCGGCTTTAGCTAGCTTGTAGTCTCAATATATATAGCTCAAATTGAGTAAAGACTTACAACTTGCCAGATTGTCCAACCTCCTCACTCACTTTCTTTCAAGCAAGATCCTTTTTATTCCTGTTTCTATAAAAGTATGAAGATGCACAGCGACGATGAATTTGTCCTCCATGTTGTTTCGGATTTCTGCCTCTGCTAGCTATGTTACGTCACTACTAGAGCAAGCTCCTGATTGGTTAACGCGGCGCGAATTTTTGCCAAAGTTCAGATTTTTTCAACTTGCGCAATTCGTGCGTTATGTGCGTCAAACGCCCGAAATGCTCGATTCGCGCGTATAGCACCGCAGGATGTCTATTCGCATCTTTGCATTGACTTAACACGTAAATCACTCGCGCTTAACTTAACTTCATTCGCGTCTGGTGTGAATGCACCATTTGAATTCCGGCAGTGTAGACGCTGCTAAATGTATTACTGCCCTCCTCAGGTCAAAGTTTGAACTAATTGTTATATACTTGCACTAGCATATTATAAATGACAGTTTAGTTCAAACTTTGACTTGAGGAGGGCAGAAATACACTTAGCAGTGTCTACACTGCCGGAATTCAAATGGAGAAGAGGGCTAGTTCAAGATGAGCATTTATGGTTAAAATGTAGAAAATGAGTGATGGTTTCTCTAGATAAGACTCTTATTCCTCGTCTGGTATCGTTTAAAGCTCTTTGAAGCTGCAATGAAACTGTAATTTTGACCTTCAACCGTTTTGGCTCCATTGAAGTCCACTATAAGGAGAATAATCCTTTTCATCAAAAACCTTAATTTCTTTTCGACTGAAGAAAGACATGAACATCTTGGATGACATGGGGGTGAGTAAATTATCAGGAAAATTTTAATTTGAAAGTGAACTAATCCTTTAAGCTCAAGGCTTTTAAAGAAACTATTACGTGATGTGACTCAGTTTTGTATCTTGGTATATCTGTAAAGATGTAGATACAAGAACTGTAACGCTTTAATGCAGATTTATTTTGTGCTGTAGTTGTCTAAAGGTATTGGTGAGTGGTTTTAAATGCCTGATGTGTTGTTATTGCAGCAGACAGATTGTTAAATGTCACTTACACTTGATAGGTTCACACGTGTGACTTTGATTCACTGTTTAATGTGTCTATATACATTGTCTCCTTTAAAACAGATGTGCAGCATGAAACATACAGGATCAAAATAGTGTTTTTCTTGCTTCGCTGCCAGTTATAGTGTGACGTTAATAAATGGATGCAATATTTACATCGTGCTTTCCACGTTGCTCATTGTCTGTGGTCTTTCGTCAGGGCTTTTGTTGAAGATCACTGGCTGCATCTGCTCGCCCAGAGCCAGAGTTTGAGCGCCTCTCGCACTCATGGCTGTCGCAGTGCCCAAGCTGACCAGCGGCGGCGCTGTCCGCATCCGCATCAGATGTGGCGAGCTGGGGACCACCAAATGGAGAGAGGGTGTCTTTGAAATCCACGAGAGAGACAACAAAATAAACCTGATAGTGAAGTTCAACAGCGGCGGTGCTCCGAGGATGTTTCAGGTGCATTTTAGACAAAATCTAAAAAAATTATGCAGACATGTGTTTTTTCAGTATGAGCCATAAAAATCTGATGCATCAAATACGATATAGTTTGATATGGAGGAAAAACGGCTACATTTTATTCAGAGCAGGGCTCCAGACTGAGACTAAATGGTCGTGACTGAATTTTGTTAGAGGTTGCACTGGTGTGACCACCACATTGCTCAACTGATAAGAGCTGCCATTTCTGTTTCATACGAGAAACGGCAAATGAAAGTGAAATAAAACAGAGCTACTCGTTTGAGGTGTGCAGCGCGGACCGTTTATCAGCACTGAGCAATAATAGACAGCGCCGATCTCGATCACGTGACACTGCTTACTACACACACGCTGTTTGAATTCAACGCAAAATTAATAACATCGCTGTGAGATCTAGTGGGAAGCATCCAAATTCAGCGCAGAATTCTCTGCTATAAACCACAGATATCAGATCAAATAGCGCTGACGTGGAAACCAGGACGAACACTGTGCCATGAACGAACAAGTTAAGGCTTCCCAGTGTACGAATCACCGTGGTTTTAATGTAGTAATTCTTACTGAAACTATGGTGTTGTGGCAGAAATACTCGAATGCTTTTACATTAATTTCAGGGTTCATGAAATTCAAGCACTTTTCAAGGACTTTTTAAACTGCTTCACACTTTTCCCAGCACTTAAAAGCTCCAAATATGATCCAATTATAATGTTGTTTTTAATGTGGTGATTTGTAAAACTAAACGTTTAAAGATGAAGGAAAACCAACACTTCAGTCAAACAAAACTTAAAAAAAACACATGAAATAACCATTAGATGGTGGCAGAGAAGCATTTATTGACTTCCTAATGTATGGAAAAGTCTCATGAAAAACAAAAACTTATTCAAATTGTGACTGAATTACACAGAAGGCAAGTAAAGCGCTCCTTTTATAATCACTGAAGCTGTCAGTCAGTTCAGTATAGTACATTTAATAAGAGTAGAATATTTAAATTTTTCCTTATACAAATGTTTTTGCACGTTACTGTTAATTTTATCTGCATCTCAATTTAAGCTCAGTGTTTTATTGTCAAATTTCCAATTAATAAACATGTAATATTAGTAACTGCACTTATTAATGCAAAACATTAGTAATATGAGGCTACGTTCACACTGCGAGCCTTAATGCTCAATTCTGATTTTTGCTCAGATCTGATTTTTTTTTTTTTTTTTTTTTTTTTTTTTTTTTTTTTGTATAGCTGTTCACATTGTTGTTTTAAATGTGGCCAGTATCAGATTTCCACTGTGAACAGATCATTGTTCTGAACTGACCTGCATGCACAAAAGAACGATACAAACAGGGTTGCCAGATTTTTACCACACAATCCACTCAATTGCTTCTCAAAACTAAAACTAGCCCAATCACGTTCCAGGGGGTATCCCGGTAGAAATCACGATCCGGGGGTTAAATTTCACGTTAGTGCAGTCGCTTCAACCCACGGAGTTTAAAAACAACCCACGGCAACAGTGGGGAAAAGACCCAATTCTGCAGGAAAATCGCGGACTTGGCAACACACGGCGTGCGCTGTCATACAGAAGTAAACACAGAGGGCGTTAAAGGATTAGTCCACTTTCAAATGAAAATTTCCTGATAATTTACTCACCCCCATGTCATCCAAGATGTTCATGTCTTTCTTTCTTCAGTTGAAAAGAAATTAAGGTTTTTGATGAAAACATTCCAGGATTTTTCTCCTTATAGTGGACTTCAATGGGCACCAAAGGGTTGAAGGTCAAAATTACAGTTTCAGTGCAGCTTCAAAGGGCTTTAAACGATACCAGACGAGGAATAAGGGTCTTATCTAGCGAAACGATCGGTCATTTTCGTAAAAAAAAAATATATATATGCGCATATGCATTATAAACGCACATGATTGGCTTGAAGCGCTTCCGACAGACTGCAGTTTCGTATTCTTCAAAAAGAAAAAGAAAAAAAAAAAAACAGTGCCACCTTCTGCAAAACTTGGTGGCACCAGTGCCACTGCTCTCAAATGTTAGTCTGGAGCCTTGCTTTAGAAATTTGGGTTAAGAAACAACTGTCAGGTTTTCCTCAGAGATATGCAGTGTAATTTTAAGACATGAGCATGAAATGTATTTTTCTGAATGCTAATTAAACTCATTTTGTATATTTTATTACAGCTGAATCACAATGTAAAGCAGGTATCATGGTATCAAATGCAAGGCCCAAACCGTGTGACTTTGACTCTGAAAGATTCAAGCGTTGTCATGATGGACAAACTGACCATGATGGTTGCAAAAAAAATGAAGGATTACCTTGAAAAAGTCAGGCTCGGTAAACCAGCAGGTATGTTTCTTTGCCCGTTACGTCTTCTAGTTGTCACACCACTATCCATTCTTTTTTTGAGCCACATTAACTCTTGTGTTTGTCGTTTTTGATCTTTAGTTTTAAAGACAAACCAGGGAAGTGCCAGTTTTGGATTAGTTCTTGGGAATCGCGCAGCACAGAACGACTCTGGCCTTTCTCCATCAGATAAACAGGTAGCGCAGCATCACAAGCTCAGAAACTCTTTACTAAATGTTGTATGACTGACCTGTTCTTTCCTTCAGACCACACCGAGACGTCCCAGTCTTGACAGCAGAGAGGACAGCACACCCCGAAAGCCTCTCGGGAGTCCCAGTCGGGTCACGTCCACACCCGGCCGCAACGGGCTTTCTGAGAACAGGTGTGCAAATTTACCCTGCCAATGCCTTTAGATTTGGGCACAGTGTCTAATAGAAAGTGTGTACTCTTCTTACTCAGTGACATGTTGTATTTCACTTGAAGTTTTGTTAATGTGAGAAGCATACTAATAGCCTTGAGCACAACTAAAAGAACCCTCGGTCCTGTAGGAGTGAGAAGAGGAAGAGGCTGATGAACTCTGATGGTGATCTGACTGAGGACTATCCCAAAGAGAACGACTCTTCCAGGTACATGTCTTCTCTTTGTGTAAACTTGAGTCATTTTGACACACTACTGTGCAGAAGTAAAGCTGGTCTTTTTAAATACTAATAGATTATGAAATCTGGTTGCATCGCACATCTGTCTTCTCAAACTTAAGCATGCACACACTATTAGTTTTGAAAATTGTAGCGCATCACACACAATATATTATTAAACGTACTATGTAAGTTTTGGCCCTCTAGCAGAAAAATTGTTTTGGTTGTGCTTCAGCTCTGTGAGACTGCGGATGAATATGGTTATTAAGACTGCCCTTGACTAAAGATTTTTCTAGTCGACTAGTAGTCTTTCATTTAACTGGTTAGTCGAGTAATCACACATTTATAATAATTAAAAATAAATCATAATAATGTGCCTTTAATCGCATATACAGCCTAGTCAGCCAGGGCTCCAGACTAACATTTGCCTCTAAGTTCTACAGAAGGTGGCACTGTTTTTATATATATATATATATATAATTTAATCACATTTCTATTGTTTTGCATTAATAAGTGCAGTTACTAAATAATATTTGTTTTATGTTTATTTGGTTATTTGTTGTATGTTTATTCATTGGAAATTTGACAGTAAATCACTGAGCTTGAATTGAGATGCAGATAAAATTAACTTATTAACAGTAGCGTACAAAAACATTTTATAGGAAAAAATATAAATATTCTACACATTAAATGTACCGTGCTAAACTGACTGACAGCTTCAGTGATTATAAAAGGAGCGCTTTACTTGCCTTCTGTGTGATTCAGTCACAATTTGAATAAGCTTTTGTTTTTCATGAGACTTTTCCATAAAATAGGGAGTCAATAAGTGCTTCTCTGCCACCATCTAGTGGTTATTTCATGTCTCTTTTCTTTTTAAAGTTTTGTTTGCCTAGAATTGTTAGTTTTTCTTCATCATCAAACTTTGTTTTACAAATCATCACTTTAAAAATAACATTAAAATTGGATAAAATTTGGAGCTTTTATTTGCTGGAAAAAGTTTGAAGCAGTTTAAATAGTAATTGAAAAGTGTTTGAATTTCACTCAAAGTTTGTATGAACCCTGAAATTAATGTAATAGCATTCGAGTATTTCTGCCACAATACAATGGTTTCAGTAAGCTGTACTACTTTAAATTCATGGTGATTTGGCGATCTGATGTTAACAATCTGTCCGTCACAGACTGTGATTTTTGCCACTTCCTGTGGATATTTTTTTTCTGTGACTAACCAACTAATACCCGTTTTGGTCGACTAAGCCTCTTCTCGTCGACAATTAGAGGGCAGCCCTAATGGTTATCCTACTGCACACAAATCATTCACTACTAGGCTTAGGAGATATAACCAGTTTAGATGGAAAGGATCTCAAGCTGACTAGCTGAAGACGTTACTGTAGCTTTACGCATTAATAGACACGGTACCTCCTTGTCTATTCAGCAACAGGAATATATTACGTTTTAAAATATATTTTCACAAGAACGTTCAAGAACGTTACTATAAATTATACTAATATTTCAGTTTTTACTATATTTTGATCAAATGCAGACTTGGTGAACATGAGCTTATTTCCAAACATTAAAAACGTTTTGTACTTAAATGAGAATAAACTTTATTTCTCTGCTGGTTTTCAGCAACAATAAGGCCATCACAGACTCCTCCAGAAAGTTTCTGCTCAGCTGCAAAGAGAAGCTCAAGCAGTCGGAGGAGAACAGAGCGTCTGGTCAGTACTACCTCCTCACGGTTTATCTACTGTAACCGCTTCTCCTCAGGTTTCTTACATGTGCTCATTGCTTTATTTCCTCAGCTCCACACACTCCTGCTCCTCTCCAGCCAACATCCTTTTATGGGAGCAGAACAGGAAGTAAAGACTACACACAAACCCATTCATTTCTGGACAGGTAAAGAGCCTGTGTGTTGTCTTCAGTTACTGAGCAGACATAGTGACCAGTGTAGTCCAGTTCACAAACAAATTGATTAAAAGAGCAAGCACATAAAGTTTTATCAGTTTGAATCCACAAGTCTTTACATTAGTTATGTGTAACTTCAACTAAGATCTGGTTTGATTTCTCAGGTTTTTGAGACTTTTGCTCTGTTTCCACCTGGTATTAAGTAAAAACCAGAAGTGGACGACACTAAATACAGGTGTAAACGGGGTGTAAAATGTTTTCAGCTTGTCCACTTTCAAAATGCATTTGACCAGATCGCTTTCATAGTGTAAACGCTCGTGTGGTCGAGTGCATTCAAACTTTCACTAAAGACGTCTACTCTCCACCTACCAACCTAATGCGTAAACATGCATTAGGTTGGTAGGAGAACAGAGCGTCTGGTCAGTACTACTGCCCGCTCTAGCCAGACAGGATTTAAACTTTGTTGGCTGAAGACCCTAGTTTGGTTTGAAGACAAAAAACATACCAAGCACAATGTTCTCTCACCATTCCTGATTTCTAACACACACTCACAGCATTCGGCTGGTCTTGCGGCTGTCAGAGAGATCTGACCTTATGCTCCCTAAATCTTAATTTTCAGGCCCAGCAGTACAGGCCAGTGTCCGTCTGCCAAAAGAAGCCTAATGTTACCCAATCACTCAACTCCCTTTAAAAAGGTACGCCCAACTTTGGACTACGGTGGCTGGAACAAACCAAGACCATCTGCACTGGCCCAGCCTCAACCTCCACTGCAAGGGTGAGTGTTCGTGACTCGCTATCAGAGGGCTCTGTCAAACAGTTGATTTACCCCTCCCCCAAATTCTGCTTTCCCCACAAATTCCATGTTTTCAGTTTTAATTTTTCTGGATCGCAGGGCTCCAGACAGCACCTAAAATGGTTCGATTTGCAACCAAAAATATGATTTAAAAACTTGCTTGTAATGCCTTTTTACTTGCGTGTTCTGTGAAGAGTAGCTTATCACATCGTTTGTGTTGACGTCATAAAATGAAGTTTTAGTAGGGGGAAAAAAAAGTTTCTAGCACCAAAATGCACACAGGGGAAGTGAGAATCAGCCTTCTGCGTCAGAAAGACATGCCAAAACAAAAAAATCTCAGACTTCTTCAAACAGTCCACATCTGTCGAACACCAGTACTGACGGCACACCTGCTAATAAGAAAGCAGGTCAAGTCAAAAGTTGACATGGCTATTGTTTGATTCTCCTTTAGATTCTCTAATCTTGGGAACACGTGTTATATGAATGCCATACTGCAGTCACTCTTCAGCCTGCCCTCGTTCTCAAACGACCTGTTGAAGCAGGGCATCCAGTGGAAGAGGGTCCCCGTCAACGCCCTTCTGAAGTACGCTTATGCTGGGGTGTTTTTCCCTTTACACAATCCTAAAAATTCACAAAAAATGGAAAAACGTTTATACACTGTCTAACAAGCATATTGATGTTTTGCTCTTGTTTCCATATGAAGGCGTTTTGCTCATCTGCTGGCTAAGAAAGACGTTTCTCCTCCAGAAGTGAAGAAAGATCTTCTGCGGCGAGTGAAGAACGCCATTTCCTCAACAGCTGAGCGTTTCTCTGGTTACATGCAGAATGTAAGACTCATCACATTTCTAGTTCAGGCCTGTTCACACCAAGGACGATAATTACAATTGTAATGTTTCTAATTGTGAGAGTTAAAACAGTCCATAACCTATCTATAACATTAATGACCTAAAGGAATAATATTCAGTGTTTCCCTCAGTTTTTTTTTTTTTTTTTTTTTTTGGGAGACTTCATTTTTTTTGTAAAATTAACAGCTCCAACCCATGTTAAGTGCACAAATTGAAAGGGAAAAAAAAGCTAATTGACTAGTACCTGAACTTTAAAGTGGTCTCAACCCTCTTTTTGTTGACGTTTTTGTTGTTGCTGTGATACAGCATCTCAATCTACATTACATTCACACTGGTGTTTTAGAAAGCCAAACAATTAGAATATAATAATTTTATATTATTGTTTCTATGATTGTAATAGCCATATATTGTGAAACAAATGCAGTCTAAAATAAATGAAAATGAATATTTTATAAGTATTTACTTTACACTACAGTAGGAAAATTACAATACATTTGTCCTGATTTCTTCACTTGCAAGAGATAAACCTCAGAGATTTTATTTTGGTGGAAAACTACTGTTTCTGTGACAAGGTTTACAATCGCTTATCGTTACAAATCTAGTGAAATGCTGTAATCATCTTCCCACAAAATGTTTGAAAATAATGCATAATTGGTGGCCGCTACATTCCCAAATGCACAGTAAACTCTCAGCACATGCAGAGATGGAGTTTATTCACTGTGAACTGAGCAGTGGAAAACACTGGATCATGAGCTGATTACATGAGTAAAGTGCCCACTTTGCTTTGAAACGAGCAGCACAATCAGACTACACTTATTTAATTAAATTTTAGTCTTTTGTGATTTGATAAGGGCACAAAGCCATATTGTGCATTCGATTTTAGTGCGTTTGAGAGATACTTTGCCTAAGCAATGATGCAAAACAACGTTAGAGACCTTTTATGTTATGAGAAGTTTTAAAATATTTTCTGTACATTATGAAACTGTGGTGGCACAGATTAGACTGTGGCTAGAGTCTAATTAATCAGTGGGGAAACACTGGTATTGTTGAAGTCACTTTGATAAGTTTTTCCAGCTGATGAACCATAAAAACATTGACAGACAATCAGTATCCATCCGACATTAAAGAGCTTAAGCATTTAAAGTGGCAGATGATGAAACTGCAGCGTTCTTACACTAAACAAAACATTATCGTCAGTTGGTGTGGATGGCGATATAGTTACTGTTCTTGGTGTGAGCCGTGCACATAATGAATAATGTTCTTGCTGTTTTTGCCCAGGATGCCCATGAGTTCCTGAGTCAGTGTCTGGACCAGCTGAAGGAGGATGTGGAGAAGATCAACAAAAGCTGGAAGAACGAGCCCTCGGCCTGGGACGAGCCACAGAGTGCGCGGTTAGCTGAGGAAGTGGACACCTCACGCATCTACACCTGCCCTGTAACCGTCAACATGGAGTTTGAAGTGCAGCACACCATAACATGTAAAAGGTGAGTTGGCAGCATTTAATAAATCAATCAGCCATGTGTTGTCTGATTTTTAATCATACTGACTCAGTCCTCTCTTCCTCTGGCGAGCAGCTGTGGAGAGGTGGTGACGAAGCGTGAGCAGTTCAATGATCTGTCCATCGACCTTCCTCGCAGGAAGAAAACACTCCCTATGAGATCCATACAGGATTCTCTGGACCTCTTTTTCAGGGTGAGCCACTACATCTTACCAGATGTGTCGGATGTGAACAATCAAAACATTAAAGGACTGTTTGCACAAGACTGACAAATAAGTTTTGTGCTTTTGGTCACATGCCCAGAGGTGCTGCTGTTACATAAAACTGACTTTGTCGCTCACGAACAGATTGTTTTAGTAATGCCGGGTTCAGACTATACTATATTTTTGTGTTACGATAGTCACTGTCAGATTATGTGATTTTGACTCCTAAATTCTTGTCGTCTTATGGACAAGAAATATGTCAGACTACACGTTGCTTCCCTAATAACTGTCGCTTGCCATCTTTAACGACGCGTGTGATCGAGAAGGCGGAACTGGCGACTGAATTCCAGAATCAAGAGCATAAACAATAGGGCTGGGTATTGACACAAATTTCACAAATTGATTTTGATTCAATATCGATTATTTTGGATATATATCAGGCACAGTACATGGCAGATATTCTCAAGGAAAAAAAACTCAACTAATGTTGCAAATTATACATGGGAGTCAGTTGGTAATACATTACTATAATATTGAAGGTTAAAATTAACTGATTTGTATACAAGCACTTAAATTACAAAAGTTTTTATTATAATAAAGTTATAATACTGACTTTACAGTCACAATTATATCTTTACTCTAATTCGTCTTTAGAAATATAAACATTTAAATGGTGGCTGTTATAAAAACATTGCAGATTTATTCAAACATGCATTGAATATTGAAGAACACAAAATTATAATGAATATGTAATATGGTGCATATATTTAGCAATCTCCTCTCTAGAGTTTCTTTTTCTAGCTGACTAACGAGTTTGAATAGTCACTGAATATGTTTGTTCTGGGGTAAATGTGACAATGTTTACAAGCTGTTTTATTGACGCCTTTCAGCGGTTGAAACACTAAGCGATTACATGAGACAGGATATGGGCCCAGTTCCACAGACAGCTTTTATAAACGTGCCTCATAAAGAAACGTTGGTGTGCATCTTGAGACAAAACAATGGCACTGACATATTTTAAGTGCAAGTTGCTTTCAGTTAAAACCACGCAAATATGAGCTTTAGTCTGGGACTTGCTTAAAGGGATACTTCAAGATTTAGCATTAAGCTTTGTATTAGTAGAATAACACTAGTATTTTCGAATTACCGTGCTTTCCCCCTTCATATCAGCCCGAAATGAGAGATTTATGCATTTTTATTCTGTAAAAAAGCCTCCGATGACGCAAAAATCGTAATTTTGCGTCATCGGAGGCTTTTTTGGCCAGAGTCTTAAAACTACAAGTAATAGCAGGTAGTTCTGCATTTTTTCACCACGCCCATACATATGCGCGTTTGAGGTTACTCACGGACATAGATCAAAGATTTTATCAAAAGTGGGTGTCAATTATATTTTTAAGCTTACAGTAATTAACATTATTTTGTTATAGTCTGCACTACATCAGTGGTTCATCTCGCAAATGTATCGGTCTCTGCAGTCATCTCAACCAATACAGCAACAGGCTTTTGTGGTAACGTTAGCATAAATAGATAAATAGACTAACTCAGTTTTACAGAACAGTGGCTTTACTTTGATAACAGTCAACTTATATGCAACTTTTATGTAATTGTCTATCTAACATTACTTTGCTAAGTTTGCGGTTTTACTGCTACCTACAACACTACATATAGGCTACTGTGTTATCAGTCTAGTATCAGCGAGTCTTACCTCTAGGCGAATACGCTTAGTACCAGATGCCCAGGCTGTTCGTCCTCTGGGAAAGTGAATATCGATGGTATCGCGGTGTCCTTCAGAATGGTTCTCTTCATTGCAAGGATATTTGGTTCGTTCGGTTTTGGGTGTACATCCAGGTACAAAGCAATTTAGCACCATTTCGCTGTAAATGTATGAACTAACTCACGATTTATGGAATTAATATGTAACAAAGCAAGCCTAGTTGTTTGAATTTTCCTGGTAATGCCGCCTGTAACCGATAGGCGTGGTTTGGGCGTGGCCTCGCAAGGGCAGCAAAACAAGTGCATTCTGGGAGTTGTTGTCTTTCATCCACATTAGTCAAAAATACATTTTCTGCCTTTTCTCAGTCTAGAAAGCTCCAAATTCAAAAATAATTTCACATTTCTACTACATAAATGACCAATTTTAAATACACATTCATCTTTCCAGGGGTGAAGTACCCCTTTAAGCCTTGTCTGTGGAAATCAGGGGATGGATTTCGGTACGTTGTACTGTATCTTTTAACATACCTTCAGATGTTCATTCATGTTATTTTGTGTTGTAACTGGTATTAAAGCGGAGTAGATGATCAGTTTATTGTCGCTTCTCTTGAACTGAGACGCTACAGCGATCTGTCATGCCACACTAAACGGCGCCAAAATGGTATTTATTTTTGAATTTTGTAATGAAATGGACAGAATTTGAAATCTGAGACTTTGTTTCATATCAGAAGTAACAAAGCACAAAGCTTATTGCGATTTATTTGATGGGAGACACGCTACAATGTTCCGTTCATTCATCAAATGAAAACAGGATAGACTAATCGATTCTTGGGATTTAAGAATCGATATTGGTTTGTAAAAATGAGAATAGAGTATAATTGGGAAATCATTTTTTGCCCAGCCCTAGTAAACAAACAATGACTACCGAAGCGGCATTTTAGTACTCACCGGGTTGCCTCCAACATCTGTCTTTTTCCACTCTGTCATGCCAGTCCCTTCTCCATTTTTATTCTATTCTTTTATTCTTTTTATTCTTTTTATTGATGGTGAGTTCTGTTTCTCAATATGGTGCAATTTTCATGACCTGCTGACTTTGTGTTTGTAGATGGAAGAGATTGAGTATTCCTGTGAAAAATGCAGTGGAAAAGCAGCAACCGTCTCTCACAAATTTAGCCGGCTTCCCAGGTTGGTATTAACGCACTCTTTAGCTTTGAGCTGTGTTCGACTGAAAACAAACATCTGAATGACTGTCTCTCTGCAGGGTGCTCATTCTTCACCTCAAACGCTACAGCTACAACACTCAGCTGTCTTTAAACAGCAAGCTGGGCCAACAAGTCCTGATCCCCAAGTATCTGACGCTGCTGTCCCACTGCACAGAGGTCACGCGCCCCCCTCTCAGCCTCGGCTGGAGCGCACAGACGGCCCTGTAAGCCTCGCTCTCTTATTGTCATTTTAGTGTAGCGCTCTTCACTCCTGCTAACGGCTCGTCTCGTTTCAGCTCCAGGACTCTGAAGACGTCGCAGTCCGTCAACTCTTCGACACTACGGTGAGAACGCCCCTCTGATGATGTGTATGCCAAGATTATATTTAGTCTTGATGTGTTCACACTCATGTGCTTTAAACGGGTGGTTCACAGGAAAGGTTCTCAAAAGCCAGAGAGCTCGGGCAGTGTGTTGTGCGACTCTGATAGCGAGGAGGAGCTCGTCAGAAAAGTTGCTCGCAGACATCATTCAGAAGATGACAGGACAGAAGAGGTGAGAGGAACTGGTGGTTCTTAATGAAGTGCTCTAATCAGTCCACATGGCGTTTGTGAATCAAATTAAAAGCTCTACATTTATGCAACAAAATACAATCCTCTAAGCTGTCATGTCACGAGCTGTATAGATGATGTAATGTGTAAAACAGACATGCTAGAATTTAAAACTGTCCTACATTTGGCAAATTATAGATTAAGACCTGCTTCATATTTTTGTGAAAATTTTTGTGTGCAGGGCTCGAAAAATAAGGACTGCCCGATGGTAGAGCTGCACGATTCTGGTGAAATTGAGAATCACGATTTTTTTTTTTTTTTGTTTCGAACAGACATCATAATTCTCCCACAATTCTGAAGAGACCGCTAAATAAAATAACATGTAATTTATTGGAGGTTCTGACAAGATGTTAATTGCTGCAGTCTATTTAAAATGTTTAATTAATCAAAATGTTATTTTTTAAAAACTGTTTGAACAAATGATTCAATGACTCTCATAAAGACTTCACATGTTTCGTTACTGGATAAATCAGCATTTTTGAATGAATCTCTTAAAATTAATGTTTCTATGACATGTTTTTTTACCGTCACTTATCGCCACCTACTGGTGTAACGATGTAAGCGATATAATCGTTATTTGAAGCATCAAGTTACTTTCAAAAGGTGATTTGCTTTATTTTGATCACTTCCGTAGACATCAGTGTTTATATCCCAACTATAAACTTTTGTCTGCGATACGAATATTTGTACCACAGAAATATTTGAAAATTTGAACCATGTGTAGGGCTGCCCCCTAATAGTCGACTAATCATTAGTCGACGAGAAGAGGCTTAGTCAATCAAAATTGGTATTAGTCGAAGAAAAACAAACTCCACAGGAAGTGTAGAAATCACGCAGTCTGTGATGGACAGATCGTTAATAGCCAAACATCCGCCTATCATTATATCAACACACATGGCTTATCACTTGAAACAGTAGTAGCAACTATACAAGTCCATTCGCTCTGTTAACCTAGATAAATGTGCGCTATTATTAGGCTCATATACAAGTGTTTGTGTGAAGAGCGCTTACTGCATGACATGGAGGCGCTGGTGTGATCACTTGCATTTAACTTAAAAAGAAATCATTTTTGGTCATAAAGATAAGAATAATGCAACATTTGAAACTGTAAATGGTTTGCTTTTATTTCTGTAAACTCACAATATCAACAAAACGTTGTGCTTTTGTAAAATAATGAAAACAAACAGGATGAGCTTTCTGCCGTCTTGGTCTCAAGTGAACTTGAGCGTGTCATAAAAATGAACCAAAACTCACCATATACTTGCCTCACTGACATGAGAAATATATTTATGGAAAACTTGAAATGTCTACTTATAAATGAACCAATCTAAAACACATATTCTCAGATTATGTAATCCGTATGAAATGTGGCGTGTCCACAACTGCGGAGATGACGAGTCAGCGTAGTTGACTTCATCATTGCAGCCGAAAACACACAACATTAGTTTATCAAAAAATTATTAAAATGTTCAGACAGTCTCCTTCTGTTTTTTTTTTTTTTTTTTTCATGCCACATTCATAATCATGTTTGCTGGTGTGCTGCTGCAAGCTTTATGCATGCTCTTGAGCGCTTACGACCCAGTCTGTTGCGATAGGTCTATTCTGTTCTGATTGGTCAGTCTGTTGTGGTTGGTCGACCGCTTACAGCGGTTGTGGGAAGTGAAGCAGCCAATTACAAAGGAAAATTCTTACTGGCCCCAAACTTTTGAACAGGAGTGCATGTATTTAAATATTCGTCAAAATGAATCGGACCAACTTGCTCTCCTCATCTAACCTCCTTTTCCCCCTCAGGTGCAGCACAATGAACACTCCGAGTTTAACGCCATCAATGATGATGAGATGCTGGCAGCTGTGCTGGAGATGAGTCGACACGACACCAGTCTGTCCGGATGCCCTGATGACGAGCCGACCAGCAGCCCTGACACGGGGTTCGGAGATGCTGACGGACAGGACCTGACTCATCATTTGGACCTGCTGGATGGAGATAAACAGCCTGCAGGTACGCAACTCTAAACTAATACACGTTAACTAGATTTAATGCCAGTAGACCTCATGACGACATGCAGTATTGTGTGTATTCTCAGCTTTGAAAACGAGCTGTGTTTGTTTGGTTTGTGTAGATGCTCTGGAGTCTTTAGATCTGACCATGGATGAGAACAAGGAGAACCAGACGCCTGAAGGAGTGCAGGGAGAGCTGGACTGGGTGCAGCAGTACAGTCTAGAGCAGGAGCGAGAGGAGCAGGAGCTGCAGCAGGCCCTCGCACAGAGCCTGCAGGAACACGTAAGGCCCACGATACACCTCTCTACACTACTCACTACTCTCAGGGAAAAGAACCCTGTTATTTATATATATCTTAAGACTGGGGGAAACATTACAAGTATTCACATTTCGCGCTGGTGGGTCATAACCAGGTTGTAAGTACTGCTTCAAAATGCCAAAAGAAACAATGGGAACCAGAGACAAAATGGAGAGTAGGCAATTTATTGAAAACTGCATTTAGACTCAAACAGGCTGTTCATCAGCTGATCGAAAGTTTAAGACCATACCCCCCCCCCCCCCCCAAAAAAAAACCCAACTAAGTGTCAAAAAAGGGCTCAGTAGTGAGTAGCCCCACCTTTCCCACCAGCCTCACTTCAAACACTCGTTTCGGCATGCTTGATGCTGGTGGGAACGTTGCTCCATGTGGTGAAGATGACTTCACAAAGGGCATCCACGGTCTGGAACTGACGTCCATTTTTGTAAACTTCCCTGCCATCCATCCCCAAACATTCTCAGTGGGATTTAGATGCCCGCTGCAACATGTCCACATAGCTAGCCGCTGTTTGACGCCCCTGCACAACCTGAAGCTCCATTTTTCCCATTGAAGGAAAAAGCAGCCCAGATCATGGAGCCTCCTCCACAGTGCGGCCTAGAAAACCTCTCCAGTGGGATCTCCTTGTCATGCCAGTAAGGTTGAAAGCAATCAGGATCGTCCAGGTTAATTTTTTTTTTTTTCTTTTTTTTTTTTTTCTCAACAGAGAATAAAACTTTCTTTCACCTTTCAGTGTCCCATGTTTGGTGCTCCCTTGCAAATTCCAATTGGGCAAGTTTGTGGCATGGGAGGAGACGTGGCCTTTGAAGACATTTTTTGCCACGTTCAAAGACAAAAAGCCTTATTGCCTTTGTCATCAGGAGATCATGACAGTGTGTGCAGATTTGAGCTTTTTAAGGCTATGGTCTTAAACTTTTGATCAGCTGATGAACAGCCTGTTTGAGTTTAAATTTTTTTTTTTTTTTTTTTCTTTTCTCTCTTGCTCTGGTTTCTTCTTTTCGCATTTTGAAGCAGTACTTAAAACCTGGTTATGATCCAGCAGCGCAAGGAGAAATGTCTTAAAGTGGACCTATTATGCAAAATTCACTTTTATAAGGTGTTGTGAACATGTATGTAAACAACCAGCCTTGAATGGTACAAAAAACAAACAAAAAAACACCCACTTCTTTTATAATCCCCATAAATCATAAACATCCTCTCCAAACAAATGGTTCCAGAAGCCCCACCCATGACTGCTGACGGAATCTGCCCTATTAGCATAGCTCCTCCCCTGAATGAGCTGTACACAGTCGGCCATGTTTATCTCGCCGCCAGAACATCATTTAGCAGCAGCATTCAAGTGGGAAATGTATTCTCATTAAAGCTACTAAAGTTATTCAATCTAGAGCAGTTTTTCTTTTGTTGTTTGATTCATAATTACAGCATATACAGCAGTAGGTACTGAATATTCTGCTGCTGTCACTTTAATACACAGATCTAATATACACATGCGATTTCTTTCCTTGCCATTTATGTTCACAGACATAGCTGACTGGTTATGTAAACTTTGCGTGTTTTTGACAACCTTGTGTGTGTTTGACTGTTTAAAGGTCCTGTTTTTCGTGTTTTTTTTTGAAGCTTTGATTGTGTTTATAGTGTGCAATATAACATGTGTTCATGTCTCGCGTGTAAAAAAACACAGTATTTTTCACACAATTTACTTATCTGTATACCGCTGTTTCCACTGTCATAAAAACGGGCTGATGACTTCCTTGTTCTATGAAGTCCCTTCTTCAGAAATACGTAACGAGTTCTGATTGTGCCAGCGGTTCCTGTGTTGTGATTCGACAGCAGCTTAGCGAACCTTGCCCGGAAAGGTCACGCCTCTTACCATAACGTGGAGATGCACGCGCTCAGTGTTATTGTAAACATGTCTTTAATTTTACCCTATCAATTTGAGCCGGAATCAGACCCGGTGATTGGACTGCGGGATGAAAATAACAGCGTTTCGACGACATGGCGAGAAACACACTCTACAAACGCAACTCTTGTGTATTCCTGTGGGCGGAGGTTAGTCAAAAAACTGTTTTAGTGACGTTATTAAAGAAGGAAGTAGAGGGATGTAGTCCAAACTGGCCGTTCGATGTAGGCGACTTCTGTTAAATAAAATATATCGCTTGGCATTGAACTTTGAGCTTTAAAATTTTACAGATTTTATTTATACTCTAACAACAACATTACACACTAACTAAAGTTTAAAACATGGGATCACGAAGAACGGGACCTTTAAGTGCAATAACACACGAAAGAGAACTTAGTTTAATACTACTGGGGATAAACAGTTTAGGACCCTTGAAACCAGATATGTTGAATAAAGACCCGGAGTCAAAGTTTTAAAAAAAATGTAATAAATTGAAGAAAAATTTACTGAAGAATAGTTTGCAGTTTCATCAGCAGAAGCCAGCTTCAAGTCTCACAAGGAGTTCATAGGCCGCTCTGCGTACATTCACATTTCCATAACAATTATACTCTAACAGAGTCAACTAAATATGTCATTACTTCAGGTTGAATGATTCTGATTGGCTAAGAAAAAAAGACATGTAATCTTCCACACATGGACAGATAGTCAGAAGCATATCTCCCTTCATCACGATGTTAACGAGGGGACCCTGGATTAAGGTACTGGATGTTATTTTGGGGTCATGGCATGGCGCCTGCTGGTCTCAAGCAGAGAACCAGTTGTCCAGTACAAAGGGACACTTAGCGCACATACACGGATACACATGATTCACCGCTTCTTCAAGGCTGAAGTTGATCTGAGCTCTGCTCTGAGCAGGAAACTTTCCCAAAACATACTGATAACATGTTCTTATCTCTCAGTGAGAGGTACAGACAATATCCAAAATTATTTTCTAGTGTTTGAAAAGGAAAATAAATGCTTTAACATATGTTGAAGAAGTCATTCAAATAATTTAACAAAGATAAATGTTGATTAATAACTTAAAAGATATATATTGAAGCGGCAGTGGATTCCAGAATCCACCCCTTCAATACTCACGGGACGCGCCAACCTTCTACCCGTGAAAGTGCACTGGAACGGCAGTCAAACCCATGACTTCCCACCTGTGAACTCGTACTAGATCGATGTACTCCCAGTTCCACGCTCTGACGTCACATAGCCTGTGAAACAACAATGGCAGCCTCTATGGATGCAGTATTTACACAAGTGCACGATAAAATAACGTAAAATAAAAGGTACAGCTTCTCTTGCCTTATGTGCCGGTTTTCCTCCTCCGTTTCCCTCAAATAAGCAAGGAGTAAGCACCTTTGTGAGCAGAAGCCCCGTACAGTCAGCTATGCTGGTTTGCTTACACTCAGGCAGTTTGGCGTGACTTGCCTGGAACGCTACCGAGTCGTGGTTTGAAGTCGTGACTTGCGGGCTCAAAAACCTGCCTGGAACGCAGCATTAAATTACATCTTGTGAAAAGGGGCATAATAGGTCGGCTTAAAATAATTAATACTTGTTTAATGGATTATTTTAATTTTTTTCTAGATATGTTTACTAGCGGTTTAATTCATAAAACTTAATTACAATTAACAATGAATTAAAATTGATCAAACTAAATCCATGAAATGATCCAATGATGAAAAAGTTTCCGTCTGACGGAACCCTTTAATGTTCCATATAGAACCTTTTCATCTAAGAGTGCTACATTCTCTATATGTTTGTGTTGTGGATTGTGCTTTGAATTTTACAGTTCTTGATCTTGTGAATTTTAAACCTGGTCTTTGTTTTTGTCAGTGTAAAGTCTAAATTCTCCCTCCAATTACATTTGTGTCTTCAGCATGTTTGTAGAATATGCTGATAAACTGAATCACAACCGAACTTTAGAGGTAATTATGCATTACATCATTTAATGAAGAATCAAAATTTCGTTTTGCTTAAAGCAAAAAGTGCCCCTATTATGCTATTTTAAAGGCTGGTAATTTTGTTTCAGAGTCTCCCACAACAGGTTTACATGCATCCAAGATCAAAAGCACTTTAATTTCCTCAATAATCATTGCAGCATCAGCTCTTTTCATCTGCTCTGATTGGTCAGATGGCCCAGTCTGTTGTGATTGGTTGACCACTTACAGTTTTATACTCTGATACAACTACAGTGTTTGAGGGTCAAAGTTCACCAGCAGCCAATGAAGACCATTGACATTATGCAAATTATGTACAAACCTGCGTATGTTCAGCAGGAAGTGAAACTGAATTACTGACGACTCGTTTCAGCAGTTCAGAATCGATTCTTTCATTTAGAGAGACAAAAACCTCAATTTATCAGCACTTTGAACTACATTCACAAACACTAGAGGAAAAAGAATATCTGAAAAAGCATAATAGGGGCACTTTAATGAAAAATGTTTTGCTTTCCTCTATTTTGATTTGTGGGTTAAGTGGCACAGACATATTTAGTTGTAGTTTTTCAGCACAATCTTCTTGTCAGCCGTATCTTTCCAGTGTTGCTCATCTGTGACGTCAGCACAGCTTAACACATCGTGACAATGATTGTTGTACAATGAGAGAATATTATCTGTTAATTGTGCAGGAGGCGAGAGAGATGCGAGAAGATGATGATCTGAAGAGAGCCACCGAGCTCAGCCTGCAAGGTCAGTATGACGTGATCGAGTCACATGATCTTTGAGTGAGTGATTTGTGTTAACGTGTGTGTGTTTCTGTCATTGTAGAGTTCAATAACTCTCTGCCCGAGCTGCTGTGCTCTGATGACGACTCTGGCAATGAAGATGGTCTGGATATGGAGTACAGTGAGGCTGAAGCTGAAGAGCTCAAGAAGAACGCTGAGGTGCGTCTCAAACCCTCTGTGTGCTTTAAGAAGTTTTCATGGTGTAGTTTTAATGACTGTGATGGTTTGTTCTGTAGACTGGAGAGCTTCCCAACTCTTTCAGACTCATCAGTGTGGTCAGTCACATCGGCAGCAGCTCTTCATCGGGTATTGGCTGATTTTACCTTCATGTTCTCGTTGTTGCGCTGCAGAAAAAGTGCAGTATGTTTGACTGGCTGCTGTTTGTGTTTCCGCCTGTAGGGCATTACATAAGTGATGTGTACGACATGAAGAAACAGTCGTGGCTCACGTACAACGATCTGGACGTCTCGCGCACACAGGAGTCCACCGTTCAGAGGGATCGTGACCGGAGCGGATACATCTTTTTCTACATGCACAAGTCAGTCTCTGCTTCAGTGACGCACACCATCGTTTGAGCCTGTCTAACCGTACATACGCACAAATCTGGGCCATATCTGTGTACGAATGTTGGAGGCGGGACTAATTAGCATATTCATATATCCGCGTATAATAAATGTATTAAGGTTGTAGAGTAACATTCAAGCTATTTTAAGGGAAGAAGACATTTTTTCACAGGAAAAAACTTTTAAATGTGTAATTTTGGTAAGCTACAATAGTATATCAATCATAACACATTTAAGGCCACCAAAAATACATGATTAAGATTAAATTTAATACACATTATTGTTAACAAGCTAAACCATAGAAAACCATTTCATTAGTTGGCTTATATGAGGCACACAGAACCAGCCGAAAATGTAACATTACGACGAGGTTAAGAACACAAGAACACGTTTGTGTGCGTATTAGTGTTGTCACGATACCAAAATTTTGACTTCGATACGATACCCAACTTAAATATCACGATACCGATACTTAAACGATACTATGGCAAAAACCTAAAACAGCAGGAAACAGCAGTGTGCAGGCTGATAATTCTGGATTTGAGCTTCATAACCGTGAAGTTAGAGTTAGATTTAATATATATATATATATATATATATATATATATATATATATATATATATATATATATATATATATATATATATATATATATATATATATATATATTATTATTTTATTTTATTTTTTATTTTTTATATTATATTCATGCTCAATAAAATTGTAAATTATTTGCTGTTACGCTTTTTTTTTCTTTTTTTTATACATTTAGGTGTTTTTGACAGTAAGATGATTGTAAAAATTATATTACTGTAAATAATTAAAGCAATGTTATTAAAGCATAAATTGGTTTAAAATAACTGTATATACCCTTCACATATTTATAGATTTTTAAATTTTATTTTTGCAACCAGATATCACTTATTAAACTAAGACTCAATAATACACCTCTTTTCGGAGATCTGCTTGCACGAGTAAAATAAATAAAAAACACTAATGTTTGAGAGCATAAACATAATGCTGGTATCACACTAACCTGCCGCTCTTTAAATTCTTTGTACAAATCGGGATGTTTGACGGCAAGATGCTTTTGACTCCCTTCGCTTTATTTAGTAAATTCTATTATTTATGATGATTATAAATGATGATTATTAGATGTTATTTAGTAACATCTTTTGCAGACTGGCTTTGTGGTGTCCGTGGGCTTGCCCTGGCTGTCGGCAATGTAAGCAAATTAATGCCGCATTTCGCTTCGTGCATCTGCTTTCTCAACAATTTGTGGACGGTCTGCAAGAGCACCTGTATTTGCAACCATACCTCTCGTTTCATCACCATAAAAGCCGTAGAGCAAGTTGAGAGGAATAAACACGTACTCAATGTGCCTTAGAAGCATCGCACTGCACGCACACTGCCCCCTGCTGTCGCACTTTAGGAAATACAGCTGGCACTCAAAGTACCGGTACTAATAAAATGAAGAACCGGACCATTTTTAAAAGCAGGGTATCGCGATACCTTTCTAGTACCAGTATATCGTGCAACACTAGTGCGTATGCATGTTGGGAATAGTATTGGGAATCGAAAATGATTTCAATTCTGGAATCAAATACTTAAGGTCAGGAATCTGATACTTGTTACAAAATTAATCTCGATTCCTCTCATCGGTTCCTATGTGTGCATTTTAATGTGATTTTTTTTTTTTTTTAAACCATTCAAGCGCAAGAAGACCTGTGCACTGTTTTCTGTGCTGCACACACATTCAAAGCACACTCACAGAAAACCGCCTCTCATACTGAACCGAGTTCTCTTCCGCATCTTGTTGCACTTGAACGGACAAATACACACGTCAAAATATTCTCGTCAGTTATGTCTCAAGTGAACATAAACACGTGCATCAGTATGTTGGATCCGTGCAGCTCTTTTTCCTGTGCCAGTGTGTTGTGAGGATGCTGGCGTATGTGTCTGATGAGGTGTGTTTGTGTTCAGAGACGTGTTTGAGGAGCTGTCCGAGCTGGAGAAGGCAGGAGGGAACGGTGAGGCCGGACGCACGGTGCTGCAGCCGCTATAAACGCTTCAACCTCCCATCATCCACGTGGATCCTTCTGCCTACGATCGCTGAGCTGAGCCGAGGGTAAAGCTACACCCTTCATCAGAGCTACTGAAGACCGTCCACACACACACAAACCCCTTCTTAGGGCACTTCTCTCTTTCCCATTTCTCCCTGTGAACTACTGTAGACTTGCAGTTAGATGGGTAAACGTTCTAGAAACTCGTATAGGTGCGAAATGTTTATGGGGAACAGCAAAGAAAAATAAATATAGAATAAATATAGAAAGCATTTTGAGTTTCACAAAAGGTGTAGCTTCAACATCAAAGAAGTTGCCTCTTAATTTTCTTTTTCTTTTGTTTGCCTTTAATATGAGAAGTCCCTTTGGTAAACTTTTATGCATTAAATATTTGAAATCAGCTTGTTTCTCTATGAAATCTTTTGTTTCCCTTCTTCTTTCCCCTCTGCAAATTTTAGATTTCCTTCCTGATCTATTGCATACAAAACTTTATTCTTGTATATGTTTGGGTGGAATATTGAATACGGGGTGTCTGTTTCTCGTTTGATATGCAGCTGAAAATGTGGTGCAATATTTGCTTTTGCCAGTTGGCTTTTATATGACCTACAGCGATGAGAGAGACTTGGAATAGAAGCGGTTTATATATTCGAGGCTTTACTGATGACTGTTCGTTGTTTTATTCTTCTTTTATAAATGTTAATCTAACAAGCTCAGTGGTATTGATGTAGCTTGTCTTTTTTTAAAGATCGCCTCTCCGACACCTACAGACCTAGTGAAGCCTTTAGTTTTCCTTCTGTATAGAGCTTTACGTTGTGACGTTGCACAGCCGTCGTGTTGAATGTGTGTCTTCAGAAAGAAGAAACGTTCATACGCCTTTACTGGATATAGAAAGCATCCAATGTGACTGTGCTTCATATGAAGTCAGCTGATGTTATTTATTTTAGGATGTTTGTAAGTCACTGTCTGATTTATGCTGTACTGTCAATCTTGTTTTCATGTCTTCGGTAACCACTTTATTCATGTCTTCTGTTCTGGTCGTCTGAGTAGGTTCATGGAAGAGGGGCTGGTTTGGAGATTGTGTTTCTCAAACAGTGCTATAAGCTCTACTTGATTGCTTAGTATTCAGTCTTTGACTTCCTTAAACACATTTTAAAATAAAAATTATTTAGAAAAAAAAAAAAAGCCCCAGCTTGTTTCTTTGAGTTTTAATTCAAGAAGTGTATGTTCTCATTAGTGCATGTTGGCAGCAGACGTGCTCGTTCCCCGTGGATGGCCCGGGAGTTTGCGTCCGTCACGTGTCCTGTGTGCTGCATCTCTTTGTGAGCGGCTCGAGGCGGCTGCCCGTCAGCCTGTTGAACTCGCTGAGGATGTAACTCTCCTTCTCCTGCATCTGTCAGAACAGGAAAACAGCAAAAAACACAGCTAATTGGTTTGCATGTGCACCAATAATGGCATTTCTTCCAATGATCAGAGTAAGGACTTGTTAAAAATGGAAGACTTTTAATCGCCATAAGTTTACACGACAGTGTCATTTTGGGGGCCTGAAAATGCAAAGTGCACAGGCATGGATACTGTTATCTCTGTAAACTACAAAAACGTGAATTTGTGAAAATGGTGACATCATGTGCATGTGTATTACATGTTCAGTCTATAGTGTAGTGTTTCTTTACAAAGTGACATCGCCATCTACTGGCCTGACAGAATACAGCATTTTTAATCCTTTTCATGGATTCGTGTGAACGGGATCATTTTGACGTCGCTTAATGACGCCTAAGGCCGGGTTCACACCGCAAGCGGCGCCCATGTTAACAGATGAGGGCATTCACGCAGAGCAGAAGCAGCAGTGCCGCGATCGTTTCGGCGCTGGGTCTATTTTTGCTGCGCCGCTAACACTCAATTAAAGTGAAAGTACACCTTTGATGGACAAAATAAATATTTCACACAAAAAGTGCTCAAAATGCACAGAATAAGCATATCTAGTGTGTTTTAACAAGAATTGAAGTATGTCAGGAGAGAAAATTAATATTAAAAATTTATAGAAGATTTACTCATTTAAACTTGTTTTTAATTATTCAGTTTGGGCTAAAGTATGGTATATTATAGAAAACTAAACTAAACTAGCCAGAAAAATATGATATATAAACATTATTTTAGTTATTACACAGACAGCAATTTAGGCTCTTGCATACCCAAATCAAACCCGAGTTTGCAGTATTGTAAACATGTTCATGCGGCAGATGATGTGAAACACAAAGCTTACCTCATTCGTGTGCAGCAATGGATGACATGAGGCTTTTATTTTTATTTATTTTACATTTATATGTGAGTGTTGTACACCTTGCATGTTAACAAACTTTCAAGACTAACAATGACCAATTATAAAAACAAATTTATAGCTGTCTTTGTAAAGAAATGCTCACTTTATATGTAGCTTCGAGCCGCTGCTGTGACGCTGTACAAACGCTTCCAGTGTGAATACTCGCGCGTCTCTGCAGCTGCAGTTCACGCTCACGCTCTGCTGCCGCTTGCGGTGTGAACCCAGCCTAACTTTGGTGTCACTTGTACACAAACTCAGAGGAAAAACTTGTGCTTTTAGTACATCATTGTCATGTAAATGTACCCTGAATCACAGGAAGAGATTTACATGATACGAGCAAACTTTTTCACTCTCGGTTACATGCAATTTTCATTATTCTGATTATTCTCTAAGAATTGTGGTTATTTTTACCATTATTCACATACCAACACAGCACAAAGGAAATACCGGTCCTTTGGAATCTGTCATTAAAGGGTTAGTTGACATTTCCTCTCTCAAGATCCATTAATGTACTAAAAACATATTTAAATCAGTTCATGTGAGTACAGTGGTTCAATATTAATATTATAAAGCGACGAGAATATTTTTGGAGCGCCAAAAAAACAAAATAACGACTTATTTAGTGATGGCCGATTTCAAAACACTGCTTCAGGAAGCTTCAGAGCACAAATGAATCAGCGTGTCGAATCATGATTCGGATCGCGTGTCAAACCACCAATGGCTGAAATCACGTGACTTTGGCGCTCCGAACAGCTGATTCGATACACTGATTCATTATGCTCCGATGCTTCCTGAAGCAGTGTTTTGAAATCGGCCATCACTAAACAAGTCGTTATTTTGTTTTTTTGGAGCACCAAAAATATTCTCATCACTTTATAATATTAATATTGAACCACTGTACTCACATGAACCGATTTAAATATGTTTTTAGTACATTAATGGATCTTGAGAGAGGAAATGTCATTGCTCCCAATGCAGGCCTCACTGAGCCATCGGATTTCATCAAAAATATCTTAATTTGTGTTCTGAAGATGAATGAAGGTCTTACGGGTGTGGAACGACATGAGGGTGAGTAATTAATGACATTATTTTCATTTTTGGGTGAACTAACCCTTTAATCCCTTTTTGTTTTGTTTTTTGTTTTTTTTCCCCGGTGATGTCTAAAATGTCTTCATTTCGATGTTTTCAACCATCAAAATACTGCATTATATTCAAGTCACACAACATTGTCAACAGTTTCTTCAGCACCCCAAAAATCTGATGCCATCTTTACTGCTATGTTTATGACAACATCATAATAATAATGTTACATTTATATAGCGCTTTTCTGGGTACTCAAAGCGCGTTACGTATTATAGGGAGAATCTTCTCAACCACCACCAATGTGCAGCATCCACCTTGATGATGCGACGGCAGCCATGTTGCGCCAGAACGCCCACCACACACCAGCTGATTGGTGGAGAGGAGACAGAGTGATGAAGCCAATCAGTAGATATATGGGGATGATGAGGAGGCCATGATGGACAGAGACCAATGGGCAAATTTGGCTAGGATGTCGGGGTTACCCCCCTTTTTAAAAAAAAAAAAAAAAAAAAGACATCCTGGGATTTAATGACCACAGAGAGTCAGGACCTTAGTTTAACGTCTCATCCGAAGGTCGGGCGCCGGTCATCCGTGTCCGTCACATGCGCGCATTGATCAGTGAAATGGATGCGATTCAAGTGTTTATGAGGAATAAAATCTGCATATATTACTATGATTATGGTTGCTAAAATTATGAGATTAATCACATCAATTTGATCGAAGTGTTGTTTACATGAGGTAAAGTTTTGATCACAATTTTGCCTAAATCTCAAAGTCACATTGAGGGTGCATGTAAACCATCCCAGCGGCTAAAACGGCTCAAGTCCAACTACACATGCTGTTTTTCATCCAAAACCTTAAATTACAATATTTGTGTGACTTCTGTTCTTCAAACTAAAATTACAATGAATTTTTGTAATTGCTCTTTGGGTAACGAAACTATAAATAACCTTCTTCCTTTATTATAATGACTCTTGTCCTAATTTTTAATGGTGATTATTTGTTTCAGTAATGTTTTGTTTACATTTGGGTGAAAAGCCTGTAATGGGTTATTTAAAGGGATAGTTCACCGAAAAATGACAATTATCCCATGATTTACTCACACTCAAGCCATCCTAGGTGTATATGACTCTCTTCTTTCAGATGAACAAGATCAGAGTTAAAAAACTATCCTGGCTCTTCCAAGATTGATAATGGATTGATAAGGGGCTTGCGATTTTGAAGGCCAAAAAAGTGCATCCATATTCAACACATCTGCCGGAAGCTAGTTATTATACTTTATAAAGTTTTAAATATGGATAATTTTCTTACAAAAACCCATTGCTCTGCTTCAGAAGGCCTTTATTAACCCCCTGGAGCCATGTGGATTATTTTTATGATGGATGGATGCACTTTTTTGGGTTTTAAAATAAAATTCACTTTCACTAACATTATCAAGCTTGGAAGAGCCAGAATATTTTTTGTGTTCATCTGAAAGAAGATAGTCATATACACCTAGAATGGCTTGAGGGTGAGTACATCATGGGGTAATGTTCATTTTTTGATTAACTAACCCTTTAATGGCAGATTCCCATTTTAACCAGTTGGTTCATATAGCAACAACACACCTTGCTGTTGTTTCAATGAGATGTATGTTTTCCCCATTGGGAAATAACCATGGAAATACTCAATGACTTCATTGTAGTACAAATTAATATACTGAGACTGACTTTAAAATATAAACCCACTCTGAGGAATAATCTCTGAATAGAAAGTTTGACTTTGGCCCGGTGTCCCCTGTATAGTGACACATTAATGAATGAGAACGTGCTTTCAGCCACGGCAACCAGGACTTAAATTAATACAATACAACAACTCTAATCTCAGTTAAAATGCTATAAAACTAAATCAGGATGTACACTGCAATCTTATTTCTTTCCCCCTCATTAACTGTTGTGTTTATAGATGGACCTACAGTTCCTGAAGATCACAAAATGAATTATTAAATATCAAAACACCCAGTTTCAGGGAAATATTGTGATTATATTGTCGAACACTGTGTTGGAGAGATATGCCATGACAGGCTAGAGTCAGTGCTCTTATGTGACTGTGGTAAAGTGTGTCGTACCTCGTTCCAGTCCTCTTCACTTTCATGTCTGTATCCCAGTAAGTGGCAGATTCCATGAGCCGTGACCACCTGCACAACACCACAGAAAGACATGTGACAAACCCTCATGACATCTGTGTCTGCTGGAAGTGTAAACCTGTCTCACTGTGAGAGTCTGATGAAGATCCTGGGACGTCTCTTTGCACTGCTGCATCACGTACTCCACACCTAAGAAGATGTCCCCGAGGTTATACTCGTCTCTCTGCAGGACACACGGGATCTTGCCTGGCCTCAGATCCTGGGACAACGAAACACACTTCAGCCATTGTTTCCTTTTTACTTTTAACTGCTCAGACAGTAGAGAAGCTTGTTTCCTTCACAGAATGAATGGATAAGAAAGGTAATAGTGACTTCTTAATTTTGACCTTTTTTTGCAATTGCAATTTTATATTTCACAATTCTGACTTTGTGACTTGCAATTCCAAGTTTAAATTGGATAGCAACGTTTCTCAAAATTATCTCACAATTTACTTTTTCCTCAATTGTAAGGTGTAAGCTTGCAATTACCTTTTTTGCCCTCAGAATTATGAGAAATTCACAGTTTTGAGTTATGAAGTCCAGATTGTTAGATAAGCTCACAACTGGTAAAAAAGTCTGAATTGTGAGAAAAACTCAATTACCTTTTTGATAGACTTTTTTACTTGCAATTCTTAATTTAAATATTGCAATTCTGAGGGAAAAAAAAATCTGAATTGTGAGAATTGCAAGAAAAAGTCAGAATTTCCAGAAAGCCACAATTACCTTTTTCCCCTCAGAATTCAGAGAAATTCACTATTGTGAGTTAAGTCACAATTAATAAAAAAAAAAAGTCAGAATTGTGGGAGAAAAACTCAAATTATATTTTTTTATCGACTTTTTACTTGTAATTCTTAATTTATATATTGCAAGAATGTCAACATTTTGAGTCACAATTACCTTTTTGCCCTCAGAATTATTAGATAAATTCACAATTGTGAGTTATAAAAGTCCAAATTGTAAGATGTAAACTCGCATTTCTGAGGGAAAAAAGTCGCAATTACCTTTTTCTGAAAACTATGAGATGTAAATTCGCAATCGCGAGAAAAGCCTGAAGTGTGAGATAACTCACAATCAACTTTATAACTTGCAAATCCAAGTTTAAATCTCAATTCTGAGGTAAAGTCAGATAGCAAAGTTTCTCACGATCATCTCACAATTGACTTTTTCTCAGAATTGTAAGATATAAACTCAGAAATGTGCTTTATAAAGTTCAAATTGTACGATATGAACTCGCAATTTCAAGAAATAAAGTCAGAATTGCATAAAATAAAATCTGAAATGCATGTCTCACAATCCTGACTTTTTTTTCCCTGTGAATTGAGATAAAATCTCACAATTCTGAGTTATAGGCCTGGTTTCACAGACAGGGCTTAGATTAAGCCAGGATTAGGCTTTAGTTCAGTTAGGATATTTAAATAGCTTTTATAAACGCGAATTCAGAAATAAATAAAATCAGTCAGAATTTTGAGAAAGTCGCAATTGCATTTTTTCCCCTCAGAATTGTAAGATAATTCAGTTATAAAGTCCAAATATGATATAAACTCGCAATTCTGAGAAAAAAAGTCGTAATTAGCTTTTTTAATTAATGTTTTTCATTGACCTGCAGTCTCACTGTTGTTGGGTGTACCTAATTGATGCATTGTTTCATCTGCTAATAAGAAATGTTATAATATTCTATCCTTTGCTGCCAGAAAAAAATATTTTACTTAATTGTATCAGTGATAAACCTCCATCACTTAAAGGTTGGCATAAGATTGTTTTTGAGTTGATTCCCCTGGAGGGTCCAGTTTTATAAAGTCTGGACCCCATATGTGGACTGTTTGGATCCTCGTCTTCGCCCTATTATATTGTAATTGTGTAACTCTCTGGACATTTGACTTTCTTTTCTTTATCTTTTTGAAATATGGTTTTGTTATTATTGTTGTTTTTATATAACCCGTTATATTATGGTGTAGTCCTGTTTTATATATGAATCTGAGCTATTTGGGTTTTTTTTTTTTTTTTTGGAGGTGTTGTCTTTCTTTTGGTGATGTCTTTTTATATTTGTATTATAATGAAAATCAATGAATATAATTAAAATAATAATAATAATAATAATAATAATTTTTACTTTAAATTCTTAATTTGTCGGAATTGAGAGAAAAACTCGCAATTGCAAGAAAAAGTCAAAATTTTGCCAGCTGTCAGTATAATCAGACATGTGTGTCCCTGTCCAGGGGAAGCGTGTCTCTGCTGTACCTCGTAGAAGGGGAAGGACAGCACATCCGTGGGCTGGTTCCTCCTCCTGTAGATGTGGTTGAGCCGCTGGATCTTGCGGTTGTCCACACAGATGATGCCCAGGTCAAACTTCTGCACGCCGAATATGTGTCTGAGGATCTCCACATCTCTGCGCAGTCTGGCGCGCCTCAGAGGAACCACATTCTGCAGGTTCCGCAGCACGACTCCCATCCTCCGGTAAACACGGGGATATGAGAGCTGGAGAACCGCCGGCTAGAGCCGCTGCGTTCGACTCCTGTCACACGATGACCGTCTGAAATCAGTGTGTATTAATGTGTGACTCACTCTACTGCTTACTGACACGACATCTACGTTTATAAAGCGAACATGTGAATAAATAAGACCGGTCATTTCGACAAAACTACCATGGTCACGACTTTGCTCTGTCCATTGATTTGGAAACTGAAAGCGCGCATGCGCACCATTCATACACGTGAACAAGAGGTTGGATAAGATGTCAAAATAAAAGTTCAGTCATTAATTTCTTAAACCGTTGGATATTTCGTTTTTGTATTGAGAAATATTTAAATAAAATTATTGTAAACAATTTATAATTGTTATATATATATATATATATATATATATATATATATATATATATATATATTTATACAAATATATGCTTATTTTTTTGTTCTGTTTCGCTTATGCGTACAGTGACGTTTACTGTTCACCGGAAGTAGAATCTTGGAACCTCCAACATAGCTTGTGTGTTCCTGTTGGAGGTCACTTTGCTTTAAAAAGGTAAGTTATGCTGACATTTAACACACAACCAAATTATTTACACCGCTTTGTATGCAGTTTTATCTCTTACACTGGACAATGTATGTGTTTGGCACTGAAAACAGCATCAGAATCGGTGTTTGTTTGCGGTCATTAGCTGCTTAGCTTGTGTTTGTTTGTGTGAATCTGAACACTTCACTGTAAACACGACTGAACAGCTAATCAATGAAACGAAACCACTCGACTACAACTAAACTGCTCAATTGCTATCTCAATATATGTATTTAACCGCCATACATAGGTTTTATCCTACACTTTTAATCACACGTTTGAATGATTCTCTAATGTGACTCACTTGACTCGTTCAGGTGAGTCGAGTGACTCGAACTGGTTGTTTTAGATTATTTAAGTTACTCTCTTCAGTGTGTTGAACGAGAGTGTTTTATTTCTGCATATGTCGCATTAATAATCGTGAGGTGTCTCCAGCAGCAGGCATGGGTGGGGATCACGGACACGGACACGGCAAACTGTCCATGCCGGACTACAGAGTGTGGAAGTGGGAAGGGACGCCGTTGGAGGTGACCCAGCAGAGGCTCGCCCGGAGAGGACTCAGGGACCCCTGGGCCCGGTGAGATGGCAGATATCCGTGTTCTTCCCTGCTAGCTGCTCCTGAACTGTGTGCCTGGAGTCTTCTGTGACATGCAGATGACCTCTGAGTTTAATAATTGATTTTAATCATGCTAATGTTCACAGCTTGATATACAACTCATTTAACACAGTTGTAATTTTTGTGTTTTATTCCACAAATGTTCATTGTTTCAGATCTGAGATTGTAGTCTCGCAACATACAGTGAAAATACACAACTAGATGTTTATTTTATATTTATATATATATATATATATATATATATATATATATATATATATATATATATATATATATACAGTACCAGTCAAAATAATTAGATATTTTTTATTGTATGTTTTTGAAAGAAGTCTCTTCTGCTCAACAATTTAAAATAGCTGTTTTCTATGTGAATGTATGTTAAACTGTAATTTATTCCTGTGATCAAAGCTGAATTTTCAGCATCATTACTCCAGTCTTCAGTGTCACATGATCCTTCGGAAGTCATTCTAATATGATGATTTGATGATCAATAAACATTTATGATTATTATCAATGTTGAGAACAGTTGTGCTGCTTCATATTTCTGTGGAAACTATTATTCAAAATGGTTAAACAGTGAAAAACGGTTTCCACAAAAATATTAAGCTGCAAAAACTAATAATCAAATCATCATATCATGTGACACTGAAGACTGGAGTAATGATGCTGAAAATCCAGCTTTGCATTACATTAGTAAATTATATTTTAACACATATTTACATAGAAAACAGTTATTATAAATTCTAATAATGTTTCAGTTTTTACTAGGGATGTCCCGATCACGTTTTTTTGCCCTCGAGTCCGAGTCATTTGATTTTGAGTATCTACCGATACCGAGTCCCGATCCGATACTTCTATAATACATGAAAAAGAATAAAGAAGAGCGAAAAAAACAGATCCAGGAACAGTGCTTTTCAGGTTTTTCAGGAATCTAACAATCGTTTTCACGTACAGAAAATGGATAAAGTAATCAAATATAAAATATCACTGCATATTATCTTTACTGTATAAAATAAATAAAGATTAATCATTATTGAAGTTACAAAAACTATTCATCATTCAACTATTATTGTGATTTGATTTAATATTGACTCATTTGGATAAATATTAGCTAGGCTACACAAGGTAGGCATTAATTTTTCTCAAGAAAAAAACAACTCACCTAACTTAATGCTGTAAACATACAGAGAGCCCTATCAGCTGGCAGTATTATTTAAAAATAACAATTTAAATATAATGCATTTTTTATTATAATAACAACTTTATTTAATGATATAAGTAAAAATATAATAAAGATGTAATACAGTACACATATCAGCCAAAACAGGTTCTGTGTGAGGGGCTGCTAGCTGACAGCCGTCGGTCATTTCTGAGAGATTTACCTCAGACGAAGGTAAGTGTGAATACATAAATCCATTTTGAAAAACATGTTTACAAGAACATAACATTATACGTCGTTTGATGTTGTAATATTTTTTAATCTGTATTTCTAGCATGTTACATTTACAAGCACCAAAACGGTATTTATTGTTTGAATTTCGTAATAAAATTGACAGAATCTGAGAGCTGAGATTTTTTTCTATCATAAATAACCTGCTCTGTCTAGTCTGTCGGTCTCTGTGTCCTCTTTACTTCGCGATTTTTCTGTGCGTGAGAAAATGGATGTGTGGCGTGAGAGCGTGTGAAAAGCGTCAATTGCGTGTGTCTCACATTTTATTGCATTTGTATTAACGTTAGCTGTTTGAAGAGTAAAAAAAATCCGTGGGTCTTAACGCAATTACAATCGGCAAGTCGGTCGGACTAAAAGGGGAAAAAATAATTAATTGGGTCGGTCCTAAATTGACAGGGTCGGTCGGGTTATGGCAAACAAGAATATTTTTAAGGATGGCCTAATAATTATTTGAAACTTAAGCTTGTGAACATATTAGCAACACAGCTAGTAATGACAGCGTTCGGTTTTATTGTTGTCATCAATTAATACACTTCTTAATTACATTACATTACATTTTTACATTATGTTGTCAATAAATTACCTTTATCGGTAAGTTTTGGCCACTGCCTGACATCATCTACCCATGTTCCCTTTCACCAGACATTTTCTTTAATGAGCAGTATGAACTTTAATTGAAATGTCATTAGAGGGCACCGGCAAGTGTCACACCGTCACACTTCGCAGGCACGCAGTAATGGCGGCGCCCATAGAGTTCGCGGCGGATTTGTGTATATATCCGAGTCCTGATCGGGAGGTAACGTCCGATTCCGATCGAGTCTGAGACCACGTGATCGGGCCCGATTTCCGATCATGTGATCGGATCTGGACATCCCTAGTTTTTACTGCCTTGGTCAGCAGGAGATACTTAAAAAGAATCTTAATTATTCCTGACTTTTGGTCGGCTGGTAATGAAGCATATAGTGGGCAATTAACCCCAGGTCCATCCCTTCATAATATAAGAATGATAAAAACTGGTTAAACTGAACAGAGATTCTCTAAAAGTGCAGGTTTCAGTGCATTTATTCTGATCAGCTTTCACTTTTATCATTTAAGACTTTTTTTTATAACATATTTGTCTATTTGGCTTATAGGGTTAGTTCACCCAAAAATGAAAATTCTGTCATTAATTACTCACCTTCATGTCGTTCCACACCCGTAAGACCTTCATTAATCTTCAGAACACAAATTAAGATATTTTAGTTGAAATCCGATGGCTCAGTGAGGCCTGCATAGCCAGCAATGACATTTCCTCTCTCAAGATCCATTAATGTACTAAAAACATATTTAAATCAGTTCATGTGAGTACAGTGGTTCAATATTAATATTATAAAGCCACAAGAATATTTTTGGAGCACCAAAAAAACTAAATAACAACTTATTTTAGGGCTGCACGATATATTGCACGATATGAAAAATAACATTGAACTTGAATGCGATTATTGCTTAAATGCGATTACTTTTAAAGTCTGTGATTACTTTTTTTATGCGCAGCTTGTCAAAGTATGGCTCCAAATGCTAATCCATTTGAAAGCACTGCGAGTTTGAGTCGCTTATAATGTACATTTGAAAAAGCTACACGCGTCAAAAGACACAAAGCATTTATTATCATCTTGTCCAACAAAAGACAACATTTAATAACATGTTTTTACTCCAAACTCACTTCATCATAACAGTTGAGCGTCCTTCTGTGAGATGATGAGGCTTCTTACACAGAATAAGGCAGTCGTGTGTTTATTAGTCATGTTTAATTAATCAAACGTTTCAATCTTCTGTTTATTCAGCTACAGTGATATGATGTGCGTTATCTTCTTCTGCTACAGGGCATATTTTGAGTTTTTGCGCAAGAGCGCCCTCTGGCTTTCAGATGGAGAAGCATTTTCTACTGATCACAGAGCCGTAAAGCTCTGACAAGCTGTGCATTAAATAATCGCAGCCTTTGCCAAATCACGTGCGATTTTTTCGCGATAAATCATGCAGCCCTAACTTATTTAGTGATGGGCGATTTCAAAACACTGCTTCATGAAGCTTCAGAGCGTTATGAATCAACGTGTCGAATCAGCGGTTCGGAGCGCCAAAGTCACGTGATTTCAGCAGTTTGGCTGTTTGACACGCGATCCGAATCATGATTCGACTTCATGATTTGAAGCTTCCTGAAGCAGTGTTTTGAAATCAGCCATCAATATATAAGTCGTTATTTTGTTTTTTTTGGCACACCAAAAATATTCTCGTGGCTTTATAATATTAATATTGAACCACTGTACTCACATGAACTGATTTAAATATGTTTTTAGTACATTAATGGATCTTGAGAGAGGAAATGTCATTGCTGGCTATGCAGGCCTCACTGAGCCATTGGATTTCAACTAAAATGTCTTAATTTGCATTCCGAAGATTAATGAAGGTCTTACAGGTGTGGAACGACATGAGGGTGAGTAATTAATGACAGAATTTTCATTTTTGGGTGAACTAACCCTTCTAGTAAATTAGGCTTATTTTAATATAAAGCACAGGGCATTATGAAAGGGCTGAAGGATGATTGTTTCTGTTGTTGCAGGAATGAGGCGTGGAGATATACGGGCAGCTTCGGCGTCCCGGTCACCTTCAAAGATGTCCTCCTGCGTGGATTCAGGACGGGGTTCGTAGCGTTCGCGGTGGCTCTGGCAGTGGAGTACGCTTTCTTCCCTCCGAAGAAGTCGGAGCACTGATGGTGTGCTGAACGCTCAGCAGAGACTCTGTGTTTGCTGCAGGTCTGGAGCCTGTCTCTCCATGAAGAAATCAGCCCATGAAGGGCTTCCTAATACATGTTCATTCAGCTTTGTTTCACTTGACCAGTCTGTACAATAAATATAAATTAATTGATTTGGGCTGAGGATTTATTTTTTTTTTTTTTAATTGGATATGGTAGTCAATCGGTATCAGCTGTCATGTTCATTTTTAATGTTATTGTTATCGGCCCGAAAAGAAAATTTGGCCGATACGTTAAAGCTGATAAACAATGGATTATTTCCTTCAGCCGAGACACTTCAGATACACACTGTTCACTATGATGGTTTTTGCTTGAAATATCATTGGAATCACTTCAAAAAGGAAAATACAGTTAAGTTCAACATGTCCAGCGTAAGTCTGTCATATCGGCTACAAAATATTATAATGAGAACATTATAATCGTGTGATTGGGACATGGCTTTTAACCCTTGTGTGGTGTTCATATTTGTGTTATTAAGCCAGTGTTCGTGGGCATTGTTGGGTTTTTAATTCAACACAATCAAACAACTTATGTTAAAATACTCAACAGATGTTTACTTCATCCCAATTACAAGCAATATAAACAGCAGATATGGTTAATATTTGCCCTTTACCTTCGTTAAATCACATTTATGAATTAAAGTGCTACTCTGTTTTTGTTTGTTTTTTTAATAAAATGTAATAGAAAAAAGAAAATCAATTATAATCAGGATATCAGTGGAAAAAAAATCAACAAATTTACAAATGAAGCAAGGTTTTTTCATAACTCTTTTTTTAGTATTTGAACTTCATTAGAAATTTAACCCATTTAGGTCAATTTACACACAACACAAGCTGAACACATACAGTAACCATGTCAGTCTAGACACATTGCCTTTTCACACCAGCCTATACAACACATGAGGGGCAGAGTTTTACTGTGTGTTGCATATGTACTTCTTGCACTTGATGCATGTATATTGTGTTTTATATTGTGGCTCCTTATCACTTTATCAACTGATCAAGATGGCCAAAAGATTTGCTGCTCAGAGGGCCTTGAAATTGATTTTGGAAGAGAGAGAGAGAGAAGCTTTTGATGATGATAGAGGAAGAGGGTTCATAATGTGAAGATCACATTTCTGAAAGTTCAGAGTCTGACTGACTGGATGAGATCAAGCATCAGCTCAAAAGAAGACTTGATGTCCTGCACATGATTGCCATCCGTTTTGGCCCTGGTTACATCCTTATCACATTGGCAGCCATGCGGGGTGGCTCATTTCTTGGGCAAGAATTTCACCATTTTTTGACATCCATATATTTCTTCTCTTGCGAGCAGCTGACAGGCTGGTCCTGTGGCTCGTCTTTGTTTTGGAACTAGCTGATGCTCGATCTCATCCAGTCAGTCAGACTCTGAACTTTCAGAAATGTGATCCTCACATTCTGAAACCTCTTCCTCTACATCCTCAAAAGCTTCTCTCTCTTCCAAAATCAATTGCAAGTGAATCGTTTGGCCATCTTGATCAGCTGTGATAAGGAACCACATTGGCAAAGCTATATTTATTGTGTCCTGCCCCCCAATTTGCAGCTGGTGTAGAGTATGAGAAAATAAAGATTGGTTCCTTTACAGAGGGTGGTGTGTGGGAATGTGAGAGCAGACGGTGTTGGTGCTTGAATTTTGCAACAACATTGCAACCTTGTGCGGGAACTGCAGGGGCAGAAACGCAAAACTCACACTCACACTCACACACACACTCACACACACACACACACACACACACTCACACACACACACACACACACACACACACACACACACACACACACACACACACACACACACTAACAGCAGGCCCAGACAGGAGGAGGACAGAGTGAAGGTTCACAGGACCTACAATTTCCACACTTTTATTAGCCCCGGGTCCAGTGGACCTGAACGTCCTGTGTGTAATATAAATGTGTAGAGTGTGTGGTCAGTGAAAATGTGTTTGATAAACGTTCTTCACAGAAAATGAGTCAAGGCCAATAAGTCTGAGTTTAAAAAAATAATTAATTGTATCATTTTTCTTTTGATCAAAAATGAAAACGGGTTACACATACCCGAACACCATACTGATACTTTTGTTTTTTGTAATCAGGCTCAAAAATTATATACATTCATTTGGATTTCGATTTATCAACCAATATATTGGTTATCGGCTTTCATATTTAAAGAATTATCGGTTATCGGTATCTGCCAAAATTTTCATATGGTGCATCCCTGATTAAGAAACACCAAAATTGAGCTTGAAATGACCAATCAGAGTAAAATATTATTCTTGATGTAAGTATAAATGCCAGTGTCAGGCTATGGATGCTGTTGGCCATCAGTCCAATGATTTCAATGTTACATTTCCTAACCCTAATCTAATCCATTCCCATAAAATCCCCATTCATACCAGTGAAGAAGACTCAACAGAAACAGCTACAGATAAAAAGACATGAAATGAAAGAGGAACTAACATGACATTCCTACTACATTATTGTGTGATGTGGAAGTGATACTGTATCATTTGAATGAAATGACGTATCCTAAATCTCTCTGAATGAGACAACAGACCTACAACTTAGTGTATGAGGAGAGTCACATGGATCCTAATATTCTAATACATCCTGAACTTCTTTAAAGGGGTGGCTGATTATGATTTCACTGTTTTAACTTTAGTTAGTGTGTAATGTTGCTGTTTGATCATAAACAACATCTGCAAAGTTACAACGCTCAAAGTTTAATGCAAAGGGAGATATTTTCTTTTACAGAAATGACTTTTTAAGGACTACAACAAACGTCACATGTGACGACTTGCCCCAAACTAACATGTGTGCTAATGTTGGCTAAATCTCAAGGTTCGCTCAACATAGCATGTCAGCTAAAGTATCAAAAGACACGTTATTGTCTCCTCTATGTTGTGCAAAATAATAATTTTTTAACATTCATACCAAACAAAGTTGTATTGCATAAAATTTAAAGTGCTCTTTTTTTTTTCTTTTTTTTTTTTTTTTACTTTTTAAGCCAAAAAAAAAGAGAAAATTGTGCTAACCTCAGATTAGAGCGATCTTGACCACATGTGAACAGGAAGTTGACTATGGAAGAAGAAGTCACACAAAGTGGCTATTTGATTTTTGAGATAGAGCCTCTAGTTTTGGAGTTATGAAGAGTGTGACAACTTACCCTGCTCTCCCCTAGCTATTACAACCATGACCTTTGTCAGATCTTAAAGCATCAATATGCACTCTTCATTTCTCTGCTAAAAGCACTATTTTTAATGTTTCTGCCAGTAAAGAGAGGAATCATCGACCCCAGGGGGATTCACCATCAACACCAGTCTTATAGTAGATCAGATAATGTCAAAGATGCTTCGGGTACTTTCATTGTGGTGAAGTTTGTTCACTTTCCCTAGTTTGTGTTATTAAAGGTTGAATTTCAACAAGTATACTTTTATACTTTTATACTATAATTTTAAACAAACATAGGTCATTTAAATTTTGCGCAGGTGTGAAATGAATTACGTTAAGGTACATTTCAGCCACTAATCTGGATCAGTGGTTTCCACACACCACTGTCATCATTTCCTCTTTCCGCCATGGAGTTCCTCCTTACTATTAAAGCTGCTATTCATGGCCATAGACTTCATTTCGGCCAAAAGAGCAGCTCTCTCGAGGTAAGCTTCACGGTTTTCATTTTTACTGCTTAATGTTTTAAGTTATTGACTCAATCTCCACACAAACGCGTGGCCGCATAGCGCTTTAGGCGCGTCATCGAAACACTTTATCACGTGACGGTACTAGTTTTTCAACATCCATAGTGATATTACCATAGACAGTAGATATTACACGTCACTACAAGTTTAAAGCTAAAAGTGTGACTAAAGTTATTGTTAATACATTAAAACAGACTGTCATCATAAATAATTAGTCCTACATTAATAGAAAGCGTTAAGATATTTATTTAATACGATTATACTGTGGTATTTTGGCGGAATAACAATGGTATAATAATAATTAATAATAATAATAATAATAATAATAATAATTATAGGATAGACGAATCGTTTTATGAATCATGTTGATTTATGTCATTTGAAGATAAAAATATAAAAAAAAGTTGATGAATGAAATGTATTATCTTATTACAACACGATATTATCCTGCTTGTAATACCTTTTCAAATGAAGTTTGATTGTGAAAATAAGTTATATACGTGTGCACTGTGTATATTTATTATGCATATATAAATACACACACATACATTCAACCTATATTTAAGAAATCTTTACATATATATATTAGCCTATGTATTATTATTATTATTATTATTATATAAAGTGTCCCAATCACCCTGAATATATATATATATATATATATATATATAGGGTGAATTGGAAAAAGTGTCCCAAACAACTTGAATTCACCCTATATATAATTTATATTATATACATTTTTATATGTACATAATAAATATACACAGTACACACATGTATAAACTTTTTATTTTGGATGTGATTGATCATGTTTGACAGCTTTACTCTCAGAATGAATCATCTGTCATCTCTTTTATATACAAAAATACTCTAAAACCCTAAATATCAGTAAATGAACTGCACACCCCGGTTGAGAATGGTGTTATTTCTTCCCTGCAGTCGGTGTTTGTCCTCCTCAGAGTGGTTTTGGAGCAGAATGTCCCTCCTGTCCCACACCATCAGTCAGATCACAGACGAGCTCAGCACAGACGAGTGCCGGAGGATCTCTTACCTGTGCGGCGCTCTGGACACGGAGCGCTTCTCCACAGATCCCAGAGGAACGCTACAGACGGCGCTGAGCCAGACCAGGATGGACTGTGTGTTCCTCATGGAGCTCATTCTGAAGATAAAGCGCTACGATCTCCTGAGAGAAGTGCTGAGCACCAGCAAGAGCTCGGTGGAGGGGATGCTGAAGAACGGCCATGCTGTGTCGGAATACAGGTAACGCTCTCCTGTTCCTCTGGGAAGATCCACCCGTGTTGAGTTTGGGATGCTTCAACCTCTGTGTGTTTGTAGAGCGCTGATGGCTGATGTCAGTGAGGACATGGACTCTGAAGACCTGAAGTCATTGGCCTTCTTACTGAGAGACACTTTACCTAAACAAAAGCTGGAAAACGTCCAGGTATGATGTGCTCAGAGCGATGCTCTTCAGCTTTTTGCGGGATCATGTTTCATGTGTGTATTTTTAACCATTTGCAAAATGCATTTGCAGAGTTTTTTAGACATTGTAGTCGAGTTGGAGAAACTCGACCGGCTCTCTAGTGAGAAGGTGGACTTCATTGAAAGCTGCTTGAGGTCCATTCACAGGACTGATCTGGCTAAAAAGATCAACTGCTACCAGCAGACAGGTAAGAAATACCATCCGGATAACTAGTGGTTTGAGGTTATTGATGTTTTTGTAGATTAAAGTGCCCCAATTATGTTTCCTCTTGTTAGTAATAATGCTGTTTGTGAATGTAAAATATCTGCAAAGTTTTAAAGGTCAAAGTGCAGAAAAATTGAGTTTTTGATTCAGTGATTCTGAACTGCTGAAACGAGTAATTCAGTCTCACTTCCTGCTGAACATACGTAGGTTTGAAACACATTTGCATAAAGCCAGTCTGTGATCTTCATTGGCTGCTGGTGAACTTTGACCCTCAAACACTGTAGTTGTAGCTGAGACTGGAAGAGTTTGGTTCATGTTGTTCATGTCGAGAAGACGCTGTTTTCTGCTGCCAAATCAAATCCACTTTGATGAGATTGATACGGTAAAACTGTTAATGTTCGTATCACTGTGTATCAAGAGCTGAAATTCAGATATGATCATGAGAGTTTGGTTTCTGAGACACACTGTAAGCTCTTGACCAATCACAACAGACTGGGTCATCTGACCAATCAGAGCAGAGCTGCTCTCAGAAAGGCGGGGTTTATAGAGACTGAATCCTTGATCAAACCGTTTCAGGCACTGTGAGAAAAGAGCTGATGATGCAATTGATATTATGAGAAAATTAAAGTGTTTTTTGACTGGATGCAGGTAAACCTGCTGTAGGAGAGAATAAACAAAATTAGGAACCTTTAAAATAGCATAATAGGGGCACTTTAATCATATACCCATACAGTCAGTAGTTGGCCTGTCTCATTCAGAGGGGTTTTTACTACGGGATGTCACTCACATGATACAGTATCACTTCCACATTTCACAGTAACGTACTAGGAATGTCATGTGACATTGTGACACAGTTCCTCTTTCTTTCCGTCGTCTTAACTGTAGTTTCTGTTACGTCATGACGAAATGGAATTTATTAGGTTTGGTTTCCTTTCTTAAAAACTGAACTTTTGCAGCATTAATGAAGAAACCGGAAACGTCACCTCCAGACCACCCGCAGCATTGCAGACCACCACTGGTGAGATTCAGTTCGCCTGCTTTGTCATACTTAACATGTTTTACATTTCTGTTTTACACTTACGTCACTCTCACTGTTCGTGTCCTCCACAGCCACGTAACTCATTTGGTTTTGCATCAGTTTCCTGTAATGTGAGTCCGATGCAAAAATTCTGTGGTGAGTTCACGGAAATACCAGTCAAAAGTTCAGACGATCCTCCTCTTTCTCTACCACTGCTGCACATTTTCCAGTATTAGTAAAGTCACAAAAACAATGGACTAACACAAAAGAACCCTTCGTCTAAAGCACAGTTTATATTCTCTACACTGTAAACAAGATTCGTTGAGAAAAGTTAAAAAGTCAACTTGATGCTTTCAGATTTTCTTAGTATTTGTCATTCACTAAATGTAAAATGCTTAATCTGGCCAATAAGTTTGTGAAGGCAGCTACAGATTCTGTGATGTGAAAGTCCTTGTTCAGACAATTATGTTTACCTAAAATCTGACACAGGCTCATACGGAAGAGGATTAGGGCCAAGCAATAATAAAAAAAAAAAAAAACCATCTTGAGATTAAAGTTGTTAAATTTCAAGAAAAAACTCGTTAAATTTGGAGAAAAAAGTCGTGATAAAATGTTGAGAATAAACTCATTAAATTATGAGAAAGAAGTCGTTAAATTACGAATTTGTTCTCATAATTTAACGACTTTTTTCTCGTAATTTAATGAGTTTATTTTCATAATTTAATGAGTTTATTCTCTCAATTTTATCTCGACTTTTTTCTCGAAATTTAACGACATTTTTCTCATAATTAAACGAATTTGTTATCGTAATTTAACAACTTTTTTCTCGAAATTTAACGAGTTTATTCTCAACATTTTATTTCGACTTTTTTCTTGAAATTCAACAACTTTAATCTTGAGATGGTTTTATTTTTTTATTATTGCTTGGCCCTAATCCTCTTCCGTAGGCTCATATGGAGAAACAACTAACATTTCTTAGAATTTGTGACTCAAATAAACTGGAAAATATGTTTACAGTGTAACTTCCTGACATGCTTTATAAAATGTATATACTATATAAATACATCATTATAATTCTACTGCTTCCCTATTAAATATCATAATTAATTTTATAATTTTTATAGATAAGCAGACAGCAGTGAAGAAAGAACCAGCTAGCTTTAGCTCCGGTTGCCAGGTAATCTTTTTTGTGATGTTTTTATGAAGTTTTTATGATGCATACAGCATGATTTTTCTTCTGAATTATAAATATGTTATCCGATCACATGCTTTAAAGATATACCGTATTTGTTCAATACAAGGAACATCGATGGTTCTTTATGAAACTGTTGAATTTTATTAAAACAAAAGGTTAATTCAATTTTTTTTTTTTTTTGGCCATATGCAAAATACATTCAAAATACTTCCTACAGAGTTCTAGTGTTGTGTACAGATGAGTACATGTTCATTTTGTTCAGTTTATTTAGGTTACTATCAGTATATAGACTGAAATACAGTTTTGCATGTTGGATAATATTTTTATGTTTTCAGACTCCAGATATAAGAGTGTCAGTGTGAATGATTGTTATCAGGTGTGAATGTGAATGTGTTGATGTGATCTCTCTGGTGTCCAGCAGGAGGAGGAAGTGTACAGTATGCAGACGAACCCCAGAGGAGTGTGTTTAATCATTGACTGTGTCGGCACTGAAGGAGGTGAGAAAACACTGCTTTCATCGAGTTTACACAAGTGTTTTTGAAAGAAGATTATGTTCACCAAGGCTGCATTTATTTGATCAAAATACAGTAAAAACAGTTAAATATTAATATGATGTAAAATAGCTGTTTTTCATGTGAGATGGCTTATTTACCAAAACACAACATAATGAGCCATTTGCATTTAGTAATTGTAATGACAAGTAAATTTAGTAGCAAACTATTATCTAACTAGAATGACACAGGAAATATCTACACTGGAAATATCTGTTTGGTGAGATTAGATGACTAGATATAGTTTTAACCCCTTAACTGTCACCCCAATTTTGGAGCATAGACGTGAAAATACACTATCCAAACTTAAATCATTGTAATTCAAGAAAGCACTTCAAAACTGAAAGTATGAAAAATTATAGAACTTTAAATTGAATGTAAATCAAATGTACTGTACTAAAAGAATATATATAAAATATATTTACAAAAACAAAAAACTCTAAAATTAATATAAAATTAAAGCCATACGTCTAACCAAGCTGTGTTCCAAATTTGAAGTTGATATCTCAAAAATTGAAGTTCCCATGAAATTTTGTTTAGGTATTGTTCCAAAAATAGCCAGCAGGTGTCACTAAAATTCCATTGAAACTTTTTTGATGCATTCTCATGTAACAATTTAATAAAATTCTGTCCAAATATCACTTCTATCACAAAACAGACACCAAATATAGAAGCTTGAGATTCAGATCTTTCCGACGATACGTGTTTTGTCAAGATTAGAAAAGTTAAAATACATTTTGTAATATGAAACATGACAGAGCCCACTAGGGGGAGGAGCCCGCTAAAATGAATTAAATGACCGTTTCCATGGTAACGCCTTGTCTAATTTTAAAATGTTTTTTAAGCTTTCGAATGATACCTAATTTTTGATTATTACTAAAATATGTGATACAATACCAGCGGGGTGCTTGGCGCTCTTTTTATTTAAAAATATAAAAGAATAGCAGAGTCCACATGACAACTATAACAATAACAGCACAGAAGTCATTACTATATCGTTGGAATCAATTTCAGAGTAATTTTTTTTCTTTTTTTCCTGCTGATGAATGAATAAAAACAATGACAGCCAGTCAGAATCTTTAAAGGGTTAGTTCACCCAAAAATGAAAATTCTGTCATTTATTACTCACCCTCATGTCGTTCCACACCCGTAAGACCTTCGTTAATCTTCGGACACAAATTAAGATATTTTTGATGAAATCCGATGGCTCAGTGAGTCCTTCATAGCCAGCAATGACATTTCCTCTCTCAAGATCCATTAATGTACTAAAAACATATTTAAATCAGTTCATGTGAGTACAGTGGTTCAATATTAATATTATAAAGCGACGAGAATACTTTTGGTGTGCCAAAAAAAACCTAAATAACTTATTTAGTGATGGCCGATTTCAAAACACTGCTTCAGGAAGCATCGGATCATAAATGAATCAGTGTGTCGAATCTGCTGTTCGGAGCACCAAAGTCACATGATTTCAGCAGTTTGGCGGTTTGACACGTGATCTGAATCATGATTCGACACAAAAGAATCATAACGCACCGAATCTTCATGAAGCAGTGTTTTGAAATCGGCCATCACTAAACAATTTTTTTTTTCGTTATTTTGGTTTTTTTTGGCGCACCAAAAATATTCTCGTGGCTTTATAATATTAATATTGAACCACTGTACTCACATGAACTGATTTAAATATGTTTTTAGTACATTAATGGATCTTGAGAGAGGAAATGTCATTGCTGGCTATGCAGGCCTCACTGAGCCATCGGATTTCAACTAAAATATCTTAATTTGTGTTCCGAAGATTAACGAAGGTCTTATGGGTGTGGAACGGCATGAGGGTGAGTAATAAATGACAGGATTTTCATTTTTGGGTGAACTAACCCTTTAAAGAGCTTGAGCAATCGACACTATGCTGTGGACGCTAATATAGTTATAGTTATATTTAAAGTTATCACTCTTGGTGTGAACGGGACTTTACACGCTTAAAAATAAAATAGGTTTTCACTGTGATTTCTGGATCCCCAAAGAACCTGATCAGAGATCAGTTCTTGAAAGAACCATTTTTTCAACACTTTAAAAATCTAAAGAATCTTTTGTAGAATGGAAAGATTCCATGGATGTTAAAGGTTCTTCATGGAACCTTCACTGCACTTTATTTTTGAGAGTGTTGTAGTGAAATGACTTCTGTTGTCGTTACAGATCAGCTGGAGCAAACCTTTAAGGCCTTACACTTCCATGTGATCGTACACAAGCTTCTGAGTGTGAGAGACATGCTGTCCACACTGAGGGAAGCGGCCCGACAGCGAGGACACTACAGGGCGTCTGCGTTCGTCTGCTGCATTATTAGCCGAAGCCGCTCCTCGGATCTGCTGGCCACTGACTCTCACGCTCCAGGACTGAGTCTGGACACCGTCAGGCGCCTCTTCGCCTCAGACTCCTGCCCTGGCCTGGCAGGCAAGCCCAAACTCTTCTTCATCCAGAGCTATGAGGTCTGTGAGGGCTGTGTTGGGTGTGGAGGTCAGGAGGACGGAGAGCTGGAGGCAGACGGGCCCGTGTCCTCGTGCCGGCCGAGGACTGTCCCGGCGGACGCTGATGTCTTCTGGAGTCAGTGCGAGACTAAAGCGAAGCAGCTGGAGATGCCAAACCACCAGTCTGTGTACCTGCGGGCCCTGAGATCCTCCCTGACTGAAGGACAGAAGAGGTAAGACACTTGATAGCAGACTATTACAGTCTTGTCTTCTCTATTGTGATGTATATCCGAGTTAAACTGGATCTCTTACTTGTTCACTAGATTCTTTATCATTCTCCATTAAGATTTATGTATTACTAATGGCTTTTTTTCTTGTTTCAGGAGGACTCATTTGGTAGACATGCACATGGCAGTGAATCGGGCCGTATACGAACACAATAGCAAATCTGCCGAATCATCGTACTTAATAAATCTGAGACACACTCTCAGGAAGAATGTGTATCTGTCATGATTGTGTCATTAACCCTTACGTTTAAGTGAAGGTTGATGATTATGCCTGAACATCTGATGTTTGAGTGATGAATATGAATTGTATCAATTATGGTTTGCAATATGTCAGTATATCTCAGGTTGTCATTGTAGTGTCGTATATTGTCCACATGTGGGCAGTGTCATACAGCTTTGGCAGTGAACTTTACTACTGCTTGTGTTAAAACAAGTTAACATTTGCTTTGTTTTTACACTTATTTAAATAATTTAATTGAATAAATTATTTGTTTAAATTGGTAAAGTTCCAAACAATGATAAACTATGCTTCGACTGACTTGAACTGACAGGAAACTACTTCTCATCTCATTATCAAAGTTACATCATTTATAACCATAAATGGAGACCTGTGATTTTATTTATTTATTTTTTTAGATGTGAATGTTTACATTGTTTTGTTTTACAATTATATAAGGTGCCAATATTTCAGTTGTGTTACATGTGTATTTATTGTCATAAATAAATTGCAATATTTCATTCTTTCAGTACAATATTTCCATTTCAGTTTTTATATTTATTACTATTAGTTTTTACAAATTACATACATTTTCCATCTTTTTATTGTCAACCAAAATATAGTATGTTTAGTTTACTTTTTAAATAGTTATGTTTTCTTCATTAGGATGCATTTGGGCCTGTTAATGTGTCTCCAACTCCTCCTTGCAGAATTAGCAAATATGCAAATTTTAACTGAAACAATAAGACTTGAAGTCATGTCTACATCTCATGAGTCAACCCTGTTACCATCATAACCTCGTCATAATAACATGGCCAAGATGTAAACTCTTCTCTTATATTTTAAATGTGTCAGTAGGGATGATCTATAATATTTAACCCTGTTACCATCATAACCGCTGTCATAATAACATGGTCAAGATATAAACTCCTCTATTATATATTAAATGTGTCAGTAGGGGATGATCTTTAATATTTAACCCTGTTACCATCATAACCTCTGTCATAATAACATGGTCAAGATATAAACTCCTCTATTATATATTAAATGTGTCAGTAGGGGATGATCTTTAATATTTAACCCTGTTACCATCATAACCTCTGTCATAATAACATGGTCTAGATATAAACTCCTCATATATATTAAATGTGTCAGTAGGGGGTGATCTTTAATATTCAACCCTGTTACCATCATAACCTCTGTCATAATAACATGGTCTAGATATAAACTCCTCATATATATTAAATGTGTCAGTAGGGGGTGATCTTTAATATTCAACCCTGTTACCATCATAACCTCTGTCATAATAACATGGTCTAGATATAAACTCCTCATATATATTAAATGTGTCAGTAGGGGGTGATCTTTAATATTCAACCCTGTTACCATCATAACCTCTGTCATAATAACATGGTCAAGATATAAACTCCTCCATTATATATTAAATGTCTCAGTAGGGGGTGATCTTTAATATTCAACCCTGTTACCATCATGACCTCTGTCATAATAACACGGTCAAGATGTAAACTCTTTTCTCATATTTTAAATGTGTCAGTAGGGGGTGATCTTTAATATTCAACCCTGTTACCATCATAACCTCGTCATAATAACATGGCCAAGATGTAAACTCTTCTCTTATATTTTAAATGTGTCAGTAGGGATGATCTATAATATTTAACCCTGTTACCATCATAACCGCTGTCATAATAACATGGTCAAGATATAAACTCCTCTATTATATATTAAATGTGTCAGTAGGGGATGATCTTTAATATTTAACCCTGTTACCATCATAACCTCTGTCATAATAACATGGTCTAGATATAAACTCCTCATATATATTAAATGTGTCAGTAGGGGTGATCTTTAATATTCAACCCTGTTACCATCATAACCTCTGTCATAATAACATGGTCTAGATATAAACTCCTCATATATATTAAATGTGTCAGTAGGGGGTGATCTTTAATATTCAACCCTGTTACCATCATAACCTCTGTCATAATAACATGGTCAAGATATAAACTCCTCATATATATTAAATGTGTCAGTAGGGGGTGATCTTTAATATTCAACCCTGTTACCATCATAACCTCTGTCATAATAACATGGTCAAGATATAAACTCCTCCATTATATATTAAATGTCTCAGTAGGGGGTGATCTTTAATATTCAACCCTGTTACCATCATGACCTCTGTCATAATAACACGGTCAAGATGTAAACTCTTTTCTCATATTTTAAATGTGTCAGTAGGGGGTGATCTTTAATATTCAACCCTGTTACCATCATAAACTCTGTCATAATAACATGGTCAAGATATAAACTCCTCATATATATTAAATGTGTCAGTAGGGGTGATCTTTAATATTCAACCCTGTTACCATCATAACCTCTGTCATAATAACATGGTCTAGATATAAACTCCTCATATATATTAAATGTGTCAGTAGGGGGTGATCTTTAATATTTAACCCTGTTATCATCATAACCTCTGTCATAATAACATGGCCAAGATGTAAACTCTTCTCTCATATTTTAAATGTGTCAGTAGGGATGATCTTTAATATTCAACCCTGTTACCATCATAACCTCTGTCATAATAACAAGGTAAAGATATAAACTCCTCTCTTATATTTTAAATGTGTCAGTAGGGATGATCTATAATATTCAACCCTGTTACCATCAAAACCTCCGTCATAATAACATGGCCAAGATGTAAACTCTTCTCTCATATTTTAAATGTGTCAGTAGGGATGATCTTTAATATTCAACCCTGTTACCATCATAACCTCTGTCATAATAACAAGGTAAAGATATAAACTCTTCTCTTATATATTAAATGTGTCAGTAGGGATGATCTATAATATTCAACCCTGTTACCATCATAACCTCTGTCATAATAACAAGGTAAAGATATAAACTCTTCTCTTATATTTTAAATGTGTCAGTAGGGATGATCTATAATATTCAACCCTGTTACCATCACAACCTCTGTCATAATAACAAGGTAAAGATATAAACTCCTCTCTTATATTTTAAATGTGTCAGTAGGGATGATCTATAATATTCAACCCTGTTACCATCACAACCTCTGTCATAATAACATGGCCAAGATATAAACTCCTCTCTTATATTTGAAATGTGTCAGTAGGGATGATCTTTAATATTCAACCCTGTTATCATCATAACCGCTGTCATAATAACATGGCCAAGATGTAAACTCTTCTCTCATATTTTAAATGTGTCAGTAGGGATGATCTATAATATTCAACCCTGTTACCATCATAACCTCTGTCAATGGCATGATAAAGATGTAAACTATTTTAACTGTGTCAGTAGGGGGTGATCTTTAATTCTCAACCCTGTTACCATGATTTTGTACAGTCAGCAGCTGATTATTGAAAAGTGGATATTTGTAGAATCATCAGCATGACCTTAAGAATAAAGCTAAATGAACTAAAACTGCTCACCCTGTTCGTTTTAAGAGGCCATAGAGCTTGGCCTTTATCTCAATATATAGCCTACTAAAAGTTTTCATTTAGCTTAAGTGTCACGTTTAACATTTGACACATGATATTAAGATATTATTTGTCAGATAAAATGCGTCAAATTCACTCTATAATTATACTATCGTGGAATGTGCCATCTATTGTTAGTTTAGTAAGTGCAGTGCATGTCACCGGTGTGTGTGTGTGCGTGTGTGTGTGTGTAGGTGAGACAGGATTGACTGGAGCTGCTCTCGCGCTCTTCCCAGCTGCTCTGCTGCAATGGCGATGGTGGCGCGCTGAAGAGCGGAGTTGGGCGAGTTTCCCTTTGTTTTACGAAGAATTATACGGAAATCTTCAGTCATGCTCGGCTAAATCCTTCTTAAAGAAGGGTGTGGATCTTATATTCTAACGTTTGATCTGCGGTCCGAGCGGTTGGGCTGTACGCAAACAGCAGCCTATATGCAACCGCCCCGATACTTCTCACATCTGCATGCGATAAGCGACCAGCAGCCGCCCGGCCCGCCCCTCTCTCTCCACCAGCTGATCTGAGCCACAACAAGCCCTCTGGCCGGCGAGGACCTGTACCGGAGCTGTCTGACCCAGCTGGATCGTTATGGCAGAACGCAGTTCCACCGGATTACTGATGATGATGCTGGACCCGTCGCCGGCGATCGCGATGACTCTCCCGGCGGAGGTGCGCGAGAAGCTGGCGGAGCTCGAGCTGGAGCTCTCCGAGGGTGAGTCGCTGATTTCCGCGTGCAGCCTTCCCATCTCCATGCCATCGGGGTTGCATCAGATTTCCTATGAATAGGGGTTCATGCATTATGGGCTGTTGACATAGCATTGCTCTGAAATATGTGATCTGTCATCAGTATGTTTGTGTGTACCTATAATAGAGCAGCGTTGATGAAGATGGTGATAGGTGTAACGCAGGTTCAGCGCTTCAGATCACAACGAGCATTCAATACAGCTGATAATATGTTGATTTCATTCAAACAGAACATTCTGAGCATCATCTAAATGACCATGCTGTGATTTTGGACTTCATTATGATTGTCAGGTTGTAGTTCTCTATGCTGAATGAAATGAGATCTGGATTGTTCCCAGTGATCTGCTCAGCATTCACGCTGTTATCTGGCTATGGAAATTTCAGACAAGAACAACAGCATGCTTTGCATTTCATCATGTGTCACGTGCTGCACATCTTCCCTAAACAGGCTGTTCAACGATGGGAACATTGAATAAACCTGTATGTTCCCACATAAAAGAATTGCTTCTCTTCCTGACATTGTGATCAGTACTTTTCTATTCAAACCCACAAGAGCTTGACTTGCAAGTAATATCCTTTTAGTTATACCTGTAGAAATTAAATCATTATGTCTTTATATAATAATAGATAACTATAGTGCTTTTAAGCTGAAGCATGTCTTCAGGACTGAATAATTACACCAGCCCTGTGCCGGCTCATCTATGAAGGGAATGTGCAGACAGGCCTGCGGTTTTTATTGTAATGAATTCACACAGTTACAGGAGTATTTTAAATGATCATGTTGTCAGAAGCGATTATGGCACCACTCATCCACATACTATTACAGCTCGATCTTTTTAAACCTGCTTTACTCTTTATAGAGATTGTTTATGTATAGAGGCATTCAGTTGAGTGTTATTGTAGAGCAACAGAATATCGGATTCGGATTTGGAGGATTTGAGTGTGAGGAATTGTGGGAATATACACACTGTACTGACTGGATGCCGTAAGATTTCATCATGAGCAGCAAATCATCATATTAGAATGATTTCTGAAGGATCATGTGACACTGAAGACTGGAGTAAATTCAGCTTTGATCACAGGAATTAATTTTATTTTACTTTATATTCACATAGAAAACAGGTATTTTAAATTCGTATAATATTTCACAATTTTTGCTGTATTTTTGATCAAATAAATGCAGCCTTGGTGATCATTCTTTCACATTTAAAGAACTTACTGACCCCAAACTTTTCAGCGCTAGTTTAGATACGGACAGAGAGTTTGCAGTGCTGAAGTTCTGACCCATATCTCATGTGATTGGCTCTGGGACGGCCCGGCAGCACCAGACCTAGTTTCTCAGCATGCTGAAGGAAGTTTCACTCTTTTAAAGGGAAAAGGAGCGAATCCAAAATAGCAGCAGCTCACACTGTGACCGCTGAACTCTCCTTCTCCATCACAACACCACTAATTCCCCAGCACTGCTTCCCGAATTTACTTAAAGGGGTGGTTGATTATGATTTCACTTTTTTAACTTTAGTTAGTGTGTAATGTTGCTGTTTGAGCATAAACAACATCTGCAAAGTTACGACACTCAAAGTTCAATGCAAAGGGAGATATTTTCTTTTAAAGAATTCTCTGTTTAAGGACTACAACAAACGGCTGGTTGGAACTACAACAAGCTTCTTCCCGGGTTAATGACACCACAAACCCCAAATGTACATAAACCCCGCCCCAAGAACACACAACAAAGGGTGTGGCCATGTTGGGCTGCTTTAGAGAAGAGGAAGAGTTGTTGTAGTAGAGTGTTGTTGTCATGCCGTCATTTTACGCCGGACTGCTTCACAAACGAGGGTCAATTCAACACAAAAGATGAACATGACAGCACATGCTAGTCGATGAGTTGAATCAACTCCACAGCAACTACATACATTTATCCACTATCCATTCAGAAACGTCCAGTTTCATTCTAAAAGTTGTAACTTCTTCCTGAGTCTCTCCATCAGTGTCGACTCCGGTTTGAACAATGTAAGGCTGAACACCGTTACTGACAATCCTCATTTTGGCTGAGTGAGATTCTCCAGCTTTGTTGTTGTTGAGCAACCGAAGCACGAGTTGTTAAAGCTCCGCCCTCTTCTGGAAAGGGGGCCGGGAGCAGCAGCTCATTTGCATTTAAAGGAACACACACAAAAATGGCCAAATAGGGTAAAATTTGACAAGCTATAATAAATGATCTGTGGGGTATTTTGAGCTGAAACTTCACAGACACATTCTGGGGACACCAGAGACTTATATTACATCTTGTAAAGGTCCCCTTTAAGTTTTTGCTTGGTTTGATTTTTTTTTTTTTGCCATATGACGCAAACAAACAACACACACACAAAATAAAAAAAACACAACAGTATCACAGAAAACAGTCTGCTTCCTGTTTGCGTGTGCATAACTTCCTGTCCTGCACGCTCTCTGATAGCCATTGTTTTCCTTTTATCCCTTCATTCACAGACGTCAGCAGGCCTAACTCAACAAGACCTGCCCAATTATTCTTCCCTCGCGCTGTGTGTTCAGTATGGCGGCATAAAAAAGTGAAAAATTGAGGTAAATCTGAAGGCACATTTCTTTTGTCCTGAACAGGAAGCAGTGAAAGTAAAGTTGAATCTTGGATGTGATGCTGCACCGTAGAGGATCAAGCATGATGTGCTTCAGATCGTTCTCAGCATGTTGGTTGAAACATTGGTTTCAAGGACACTGCTTTAGTGTTATTCTTGGCTAACTGCAGGAATCACACGTCAAACTGAGTGCAGTTCAGGACTCAGAAACCCTGAGGCTGATTCTCCAGTCTGTTTGAGCTTTAAGAGTCCATTGATGTGCTGCTGCTAATGACTGTGGATGAAGCAGGTGGATGAAGGATGCATCAAACTGCTCTGCATTGTTAGCTAAGTTCAGCTATAATAGATGTGCGTGTCTCACGGGACGGTTCGTGTTCAGTGTAACAGGCAGGCGTATGAATAACTTCAGTCTAAATCATTCACTTGAGATGTTTTGCAGTATAGACCATTTGGGAGCAGACATCACAGTTACATCGCTTACAGTTGCACACGCATTGTGGTGGCAGAAAAACAGCGGCAATAAGTGGAGAAAAACGGGCAAAATCCATGGAATAAGAAAAAAATGCCTTTGGATGTCAGAATCAGAACAGAAAAAAGATTACCATCGTCAAAGATTCTCTTTGATGCTAAATGCAGACATTTATGGTTGCAAGCCACAGATGAAACCTGCAATGATTAGTCTACTATTAAAGCATGAATTTGATGTAAACAGTAAGTCTACATAATATTCACATATGCAGTTCATAATGTATTAGCCATAATCAGCAATAATATTTAAACCTATAACATTTTACATAGATAATATTTAACTGTATAACCGTTCGGTTCAGTCTGTATTTCACACAGCGTGATGCGTGAGGGCTCGCGCTCTTCAGAAACAATCAGAGAATATGACTAAACAAAATTGCTTTTCTTTAATTAAACAGTCCCCGATAGATCACTTCATCTGGAAAGCATCTGCTGTTTACAAACATCTGATAGACATTTTTAAGATGTCAGTTTTACATACATTCTAAATCATAAACATCTTAAAGACATCTTCTAAACGTTTATTTGACATCTGACAGGAAACGCCAATAGACGTATTGCAGATCACGTATTGCAAACACTCTAAAAAATACGTCTTCCAGACGTAAACACGCACATCAAATAGACGTATCCGAGATGTACGTGTGCTATCAGGGTTGTTTACTGAACAATGAATTCTTTAAATGTCTTTAAATGAATTAAATTGCAATTAAAAGTTAGATATAATAATCAACACTCAAATAACAAATTGTATGCAAACATGTAAACCGCACATCAGGCAGTTTTTGCATTAACTTCTAAATCTAATTATAAAATTATGCTTTTACTCCAATTTGTTGTTGAAATATAATCATTTACACAGTGGCTGTCAGTTTGCATGACATATTTATTTAAACATACATTAATCAAGACATCACTAACACGTTAAGTAAAATATAATGAATGCATAGGCTAATATAGTGCATATATTTAGCAAAAGAGTTCATTTCTCTGGCGAACTAACAAGCTGTGGACTCACCTGAGGTAAATGCTACATGAGGCAGTGTTTACAAGCTGTTTTATTGACATCTTTCCGCCGTTGAAACACTGACTGAGTGATTACACAAGATAGTGTACGTTTCAGTAAGTTGTACTGTATCTTTCAACATACCTTCAGATGTTCATTCATGTTTATTCTGTAACTAGTATTAAAGAGGAAGAGATGATCGCGTTCGTACGCTTGAACTGAGGCGCCTATACAGCGCCTGTCACGCCACATCAAAGAGCATCAAAATAGCATTTATTGTTTGAATTTTGTGATAAAATCAAGAATTTGAAAGATGACACTTTTTTTATCGAAAGTAACTCAGGGCTCAACAATAAGGACAGCCCGATGGCCCAGGGCCAGTGTGAACGACGCTCGGGACAGTAGACGGAACGGTCACTTGCCCGATCGGGCCAGTGCTGTAGGGTGTGCGATATCGTCTATGATATCGTAATCGTTGATTTAACAATCTGATATTATCGAGTATGTCCCTCACTTTACAAAAAACAAACAAAAACACACTCATTGAGTGCACGCATGCACTACGTGACGTAGTGTAGTAGGTTAGATTAGTGCGCGTGCATATTTAGAGTGCACGCTTTCACTGCGTGATTTAGTCTAATAAATTCCTTTAGAATGCCCCAGAATTCAAGATAAGGGGCAAAAATGCCCCTGTATATATTTCATATTTATATAATTTAATATAGTTAACCAATATTACACAAAGAGCGCAGTTTTTCTCCAAATATTAGCATGATTACAAATGTGATATTTATTTTATTCAGTGAACAGTTTAATGAACAAGAGCTTAATATCAAGTGACTTACATTTGAGACATCAAATCGCCTGTTTCACTGTATTTCGCCAACGAAAATAGTTCCAAAGTCCGTCTCTTCGTCGCGTCTCTGAGTAACACTTCCTGATAGGGATGGGCATATCAATGTGAAGTATCGATATATCGATACTGACGTTGAGTATCGAAAGTATCAATGTCAATCCCAAATGGATACAAAAATATCAATGTATTTTTTTTACCATTGATTTTGTTTAATTAACAATAAATTTAATGCATACAATATGCATTGAATTGGACAAATAACCTATGTTAGCGAATAATTAAAAGCCTATAGTATTTGTAGATTTCCATGGTTACCACTACAAATAAACATTTTAACCATGTGTAAACAAAAATATAATCTAATAAATTGCAATTAAGGCGTATTGAATGTTAAAATATCTTTCAAATATAATGTTAAGTGGGTACCATTACCCATTTTACTCATAGTAATTCAATAATTTAAGGACTTAAATTATTAATAATTTAATAACTTAAATTCAGATTAGAGGTATCGTATCGGTATCGATATCGATATCGGCGATTTTAGCCTTGAAAGTATCGGTATCGAAAACAAAATAAGTGGTATCGCCCATCCCTACTTCCTGAATGAATCATCCGCTTGAATGAATCGGTTGAATCTCAATGACTCGCTCATTAACAGTGATTCGCTGCCACCTACTGGCAGGTTTAATTTCACATTTAAAGTGTCTTCATTTTTTAAATAATTTCAAGTAACAGTATTTAACGTTTTTTATTTTCAACATTAAAAACATTTTTATGCATCTGTAACTGCTCTTGACTGATTAACTTAAATAAAGTTTAATCTATAGTTATATATTTAGCTATATATTAGGTTACAATTTCTGTACCTGAAAATCTAGTTTAAACCTACATGAAAAACTTGAAAAGCACCATTTATTTCATTTATATGTTTGTTCTATTTATTTGTGCTATTACTCGTAATTTGATTATTTGTTACTATTTTATTACTTACTGTTTATTTGTAACAATATTTAAAATATAAGTTAATCTAATAGCTTTTGGTGTCATAAACCTATTTATTGAGGTTAAATGTAACAAAGACAATGAAAACAATAACTATGCTTATTTTATAGGCCCATTTTCTTGTCTTTTACTTTTATTAATTTTTTGTTGTGGGGCCAGTGAAAATTCTGGCGGGGCAAGTAAAAATTTGAACCACTGGCTCAATCGGGCCAGTAGAAAAAATCCTTAGCGTTGAGCCCTGTAACAAAATGCAGAACTTATTGCGATTATTGTTTAGTGGTTAGGATACGACGCTGTATTCTTTGTGTAGATCCAGTGGGCCAGGGCTGGGCGGGGCAGCAAGGGGCGGGGCACAATCAGTACGCCATGAGAGTATTGCAATGGTGGTGTATCACGTTTTTTCGGTTCGGTTTGAATATCGATACACCCCTAGTAACTGTGTGACGTAAATTACGTTAATGACGCAATTTCACGTGCTTCAGTAATTTATATGCGTTAAATTATTTTAACGCATTAAGGATTTTGAATTAATTGCATGTGTTAACGCATTGATGTTGACAGCCCTACTAAAAATACATGAAGCTCCCCTGACAGTTTTTCCAGAGTGTCACAGAGACAGGTGTGATTTCAAGACACCTCTTTCAGTGATATTTGGCAGGTAGTACAGACTTTAAATTCCAAAAAAAAAAATCAAGTCAGAACTGTTGAAGGGGCTCATCTGAGTGACCCGAGGTTCAGTGGGTTCTTGCTCCTAGAGAAGTTATGTAGCATGTCCTGTTATTCTCGTAGGGTTCTCATGCATTAGGCTTTGACCGGAGAGCCATGCAGACATGCCGAGTTGTTGACCTCGATATGGATCAGCGGTGGAGAGATGGGGCGTAAATGAGTGCAAGAAGACAAATAGTGTGCATTAACTCCTGCGGCGAGGCTCTGCTCGTCCAGATAATTCATTCTCTCGCTCGTTTCTCATCTCTCCACTTTGCTTCATCACTCGTACCTCTTCGGTTTGTAGCAATGGCCCAGAAACACATTATAGTGAACATCTGTATAGTATCGCTCAATGTCTGGAAGTGAAGGAGAGGATCTAGTCTAGTCTGACAACAGTCATATGTCAAGTCATGTGATGAATTTGACGTAAAATGACTTTTCATCTGGGTGTGTGATCACGGGTCATGGTTTGTCCACCGCTAGTCCGCAACCCTCTCATGTGGTTGGTCAGGTGACTGCTGTGTTTTCTGCAGAATGCGAGTGATTTTGGTGTGATGTTCGAACGGTTGTGGTCACAGCATTGGTTTGGTTATTATTAGGGTGCAACAGTTAGATTCATTTGAGGCTGAATTCGACCCTTTAGAGATTCTTTATCTCATTGTTTCAAGCATTAACACATATAATGCAGCAAAATCTCTGAGCAGTAAAAGTTCTGAATCATTGTGACACACTAGCTAGTGAACGTCATGCAGGTCCAGCATCACATACACCAGACATACAGTCAAAAACAAGACCATGATTTGTTCATCCTCTTTAGGGTTTGTTTAGGTTAGCAGCGCAAATCACCAATAATTTATTTTGGAGAAGACAGTGCCATTCCCGCATCTACCAAATGGTGAAGCTTTTTTTTCCCTTCTTTTTCTTACCGAAATCGTTTTGCTCCTAGTCTATATATAACTTTGTTATTGCTGGTTAGTCTTTCTTTGTCCATGGTCAACAATGTTAAAGTCATATTCCCATGTTGTTTCCATATTTGTGGTCTGACCAAGTTCACTCTGTCCAGCTGTTGTGTTTTGTATTGAGTATGTTTCTTCAGGAACACCCACACACACTGAGTAAGAATCAAGTTTGGCTTGTATAGAGTTATCAGCGTGATACTTGAGTATAAGAGCTGAAAATCTTTGGAGTGACTCCCGTCAGCACAGAATTGTGACGAATGTCGATCTAGAGTGACGTAAAACTTTGGAAGTGGCCCAAATCAGAATCAAAAAGATCAGATTCCTTGTGCTTTGTGCTGTTCACAATGTTATATAAAAAAAAATCAGATCAGTCACATACAGTATGTGCAACAATATTCAGATTTGGGCCTGCATTGTGAATGTAGCCTAAGTCTTCATTTAAGCACTGTTTCTGAACTCCTTGAAACGCCTCTATTGTCTTCCAGGAACAAACACGTCACAATATTCCTATAATTCCCACCCAAGGCATACACAGAGTAAAGGGGCAGGGGGCGTGGTTGAGTTAGTTAGTAGTGTGTTGAAACTGGTGGTTTTTCAACTTCAAAATTTCACGTTTAACTCAATATATCCCTTACTGTTTCTTTGTAATTACTTGTAAACTTTACTAGCAATTTCGGCAGATAAAATTGCCTCAAAGTGAATCCTACACCCATTATTTTTTCAGTGTACACTTCTGCCTGAGGAAACCTAGAGGCAAACTCTTTTTCTATCTTGGCATTGTGCTAATGGAAGCTCCATCAAAAGACCGCAGAAACCACCTTGTGATTAAAGATGCCCTATAAGTCTTGATGTTGTTTTCAGGCTCTACTAGAACAGGTTTTCATCTTTGAATGTTGATTATTTTCCTCATATTCTCCATTGTTGCAGCTCCTCTCTTCCCAGTCTGTCAGTAACGTTCTGTTTAGTTCCTGTCTCTATGAAGCCCCTCCTTCTGAAAAGCACAGTGTGCTCTGATTGGTCTGCTGGAGCAGAAATGTCCTGCCAGAGTCCTGCACGGGGACAGTGAACCGCTAATATTTGATGTAACGTGTGGAATAATATTTACGTTGGCATTTGCTGTGCGGGTGGGGAATCAATAGGCACGGGCAACTGTGAGTCCAATAGCCAAGACTATTTTTGAAATGGTACCCACTGAAAGGCAGCTGCTTTCAAACGTTCCCGAGCTTACTTGTGTTCACTCTCTGTAGTCTGAAGACCGTCAAAGGTTTCTGTTTACAATGGGATTTACAGTGTTGATCATTGTAGCCAATCACGCTGCAACTGAAGTGATCGACAGCTTCAGACGTTATCAAGGGAGCGCTCTTTGCTCGCTTTCTGCCTGTAATCTATTCACAGTTTAAATAAAAGTTTTCTTTTCCTTAGAGGATCAACGGCCATGTATACATGTCAGAGTTTCAGGAAATGCAGAGTGAATCCGCTTAAATATCCCGATATTATATGACAGTAAAGGCTCATATTTGGCTGTATGATCTTTTAATTTATGGAGATCTTTAAGCGTCTGTATAGCCTGTGGTGTTATCTATTGTTCAAAATAGCCTGTATGGGCAGATTGCTCACATGATGTAGGCAAAAGTTTTGTATTGTTTACACGACGGATGCACGTTCTCTCTCTCTCTTTTTTTTCTATTTTTCTCAAATGCATCAACTCAGAATGCCTAATGTTGATTTGATTGCTTGTGTTGCATGAGAAAATAAATTATTTTTGTCTATCTGATGTAGTAGATTTAATGCGGGTGCGGTTCAGGTCACAGACTTTACAGAATGTCAGACAGGTACCCGTGGGCACGTTTTCGTGAGACACAAAATTACGTACCGATGCGTACGTCTTGCTGCAGTTTCCAACAGAAACCAACGCTAGAGGCGGTAAAACATCAATAAGTGCTTTTTGCTCGTTTTCATACATGGTTTCGATGACAGCCGGGGTCCGATTATGGATGAATAAAGACAATATTATGTTACGACTTCAAAACACTTTTTACCAGAGTGCCTGATTTGTAAACGAACGTACTTAGGACTTTGTGCCGTTTGACCGGCTCTGTACGTTTTGCTTTTTTTGGCCGTAACCAGCTTGCTCGGTAGCTCAGCTGACACGGAGTTGGACTTACGATGAGGAGTCCCCCTGGGTATGAATCCCGCGAAAGGCGAGTGACGGACAGTAAAAAGAGAGATAAGAGATATCTAAACGAGCTGAAAAACGGTATATGATCGCGCTTCTTATCTCACGTTTGCTTTTGTCAATGCTATCGGGTTGGTTTAGGCGTAGCGTCGGTGGGACGTTATTTTAAAAACGCAACGGAGCACAAATGTCAAATCAAGAACCGCGGCGATTCGTCTAAAAAGCAACATCATAAAAACGTACCTTATTCACCCTATTATCTGAAAAATTAACACGATTTTAGATTTTATTTATTTATTTTTTTTACAGTGCTCTGTTATTGCTGTGGGAAGTAAAACTACATAAAAGACCATCAAACACTCAATATTCATAATATTGCACTTGGTAGAAGTTAAACTTGGTTCCCTAAACTTGGTTCCTAAATCCCAAGTTTGATTTCATGGAGTCTTTAAGGTTGAGGGAAACTTTCTTCCCTGTATCCCAGATTGGGATGAAAAGGTCAGGCTCACATGAGTCAGCGTTTCCGCAGCATATAATCATGCACACGGGTGGGCGGGATCTTCAGGAACACGCCCACTGTAGCGCAACTCCTGGAATGGGACATTTTTGGAAGTAAATGCATTTCTAGTGAAGCGAATAGGTCTGCATGAACCACGGGAAGACTCTTTGAGAAACTGGATGTTTGTTTTGTAGGCATTTTGAGTCAATGACAATTACTTTATATATTAGAATGATTAGAGTGCAACAATTAGAATCTTCTGAGGCTGGATTTATCCAATACTGACCCTTTATTAGATAATTAGATATAGAAGTATTATATTATACTAGAATCGAGTCCCTCTAATTTGATTTTTGGAATGTTTTGGCAAGATTCCTGTGATTGTTACTGCGTTCCATTCAGAACCGAATGTGGGATATCTGGTAACACTTTACAATAAAGTCTCATTTGTTAACATGAAATGAACAATACTTCTACAGCCAATGAGTCTTATTATTATTTCAACATTTACTAATACATTTCTACAACCAAACGTTTGATCTGTTAACAATAGTTAATTCACTGTGAGCAAACAAAAACATTTACATATGTATTACCTAAGATTAAGGATAATGGATACTTTAAAAAGTTGGTGGTTTATTTTAGTTAATAGCGTGCATGTGAACAAATGTGACCATATTGTAAAGTGTTACCAGATATGTTGACTCAATATCTCAGATTTCTGTCAGTAAAGCTGTTGTCTGATTCTTGAAAGATGATATAAGGAAACTCTATAGCATTTGTTTTTCAGGTGTATGAATTTCCCTGCATATGTATGTAAACAAGTTGCAATGTAGTAACTTTGCTTTGACACACTGACGCATTATTATGTGTTTAAAAATGAATGTTTAACATGTAACTGTGACATTCATTACTTTAATTAGAGACAATTATTAATAACCACACTTAAACATCCAAAATCCAAAAGTGTTTGTGTGAATGACTCATTAAATTAAACAAAGCTTGTCTTTGGCCTCTGACTTGCACACAGACAGTACCGCAGTTACATCAACTCTAATGTGCTGCTGGTTTTAGGCAAGAACTCATGCGAGATACTCCAGCTTTGGCCTGCGGCTGTGGAGAATAGATTTTCTGAGGGGGTCATAAATTTTTTAAGCTTGTGCCTGAAAGCATGGGAAGACTTCAGAGTGTTGTGCCGCACACTGTGCAGCCGTATGTAGGTGTGTGTGTGTGTGTGTGTTTGTATTTGCGTCTGGGTTTGTTGTTTTATGGGCCGTGTTCTGTTTGTTGAAACAGTCTCTTCTCTTTCAAGCGCTCCGCCGCATGCCATGCTAGGTCACAGACGGCTTACACTTTCTATGGGTTTCTTTCACTGATGTTTATTTTTTGCCTAACTTCTTTTCGTTTCATGCTATAAGATTAAATATCATTAATTAATGAACCACACTATGGGAAAACTATATGTTACTGCTGCTTTGGGTTTATTTGACTTCCGATATGCCCACCACATCACATCTCAATTTATCTCACACTCACTCTTCTTTTTGTATTTTTGGGCTAGTCATGTTTTATTTAGCAGTGTTTCTGTTAGCACAGTCTACAGCTCAGGCTAATGGAGTCACTCTGAAGGGCACTGATCGCTTTCTGAAAACCTTTGGTTTGGACAGTTACCAAATGGATATTGTGGGTTTATTACTGGTTTCCAGGTTTTCACATCATTTGCAGCTACATAACATCCTTTGCATAAATTATAGGTCTGTTCCAAAGCTTATTGAGCTGCCTCACTAAATGAACCCACTGAGAAGTGAAGCACACAAGACATTCGATAAATTCTTGTAATCGTTCCCAGTTGTAAATCTTATTTTTAGTATGTTGCTAAGCTATAACCCAATACTCTTGCAAGCATATAAAATACATAGCACACAACATTATTGGGTAAAATCCTCAATTTTGGTTGCAATTAGGTAACATCGCAGAAAGCACACCTACAAGGAAAAACAAACAAAAATAAAATGTGGTAACACTTTACTTGGTAACACTTTGTTTTACAGTGCCATAGTTACACGTTACTACATGTACTTACTATAGTAATAACAGTTAATTATGCATAATTACAAGTAACTAACCCTAACCCAACTGTAACTCTGTAGTAAGTATAGTTAATTAATAGTTCTCAGTACTTATTTAAGTAATTACAATGTAACTACGGCACTGTAAAATAAAGTGTAACCTCTTTAGTGTCCTTGTTACTATAGTAATAACAGTAAATTATACATAATTACATGTAACTTGTCACGATTACCTGTTTTGTGTTCAAGGACTTTTATTTTGAAGTATATTTTGTTTCCTATCCACATTTTTCCTGAATGTGGAAGTCTCATCTGACTCATAGCGGAATTATCCTTTACATTTCTCCGGTGTTTCTAGTCAAATTAACATATTTTTCGAGTTGATAATGTTACGTATACGGACATTCTTTTCAGATTTGCTGGTGCTCAAAACACAAACTTTCCAGGAATTTCTTCCCTTTATTCCAACAACAGCACAGCTTAACCCTGCGCTCGTTTTAAAGGTCCCGTTTTTCGTGGTTTTTTGAAGCTTTGATTGTGTTTATAGTGTGCAATATAACATGCGTTCATGTCTCGTGTGTAAAAAAACACAGTATTTTTCACATAATTTACTTATCTGTATACCGCTGTTTCCACTGTCATAAAAACGGGCTGATGACTTCCTTGTTCTATGAAGTCCCTCCTTCAGAAATACGTAACGAGTTCTGATTGTGCCAGCGGTTCCTGTGTTGTGATTCGACAGCAGCTTATCGAACCTTGCCCGGAAAGGTCACGCCTCTTACCATAACGTGGAGATGCACGCGCTCAGTGTTATTGTAAACATGTCTTTAATTTTACCCTATCAATTTGAGCCGGAATCAGACCCGGTGATTGGACTGCGGGATGAAAATAACAGCGTTTCGACGACATGGCGACAAACACACTCTACAAACGCAACTCTTGTGTATTCCTGTGGGCGGAGGTTAGTCAAAAAACTGTTTTAGTGACGTCATTAAAGAAGGAAGTAGAGGGATGTAGTCCAAACTGGCCGTTCGATGTAGGCGACTTCTGTTAAATAAAATATCTCGCTTGGCATTGAACTTTGAGCTTTAAAATTTTACAGATTTTATTTATACTCTAACAACAACATTACACACTAACTAAAGTTTGAAACATGGGATCACGAAGAACGGGACCTTTAATTTTTAGTAATGTTCAAAAAGTTTCTGTTTAATTAATTCAGTCGCTCTTTTTACTTTGTTTTATCAATGGGATCCTATGGAGACCGGAAAAGGACAGCATACAAATGGAAGTTAGAATCCATCATGGTGGCGCTCATCGTTTGCTCTGGAAAAAGTGGATTGTTCCCGTGTTCATTTCCTGTGTGTAGTTCCTGTTTTACTTCTTTCCATAGTTACCCTTGTTAGTTTCCATAATGATTGATTACCCACACCTGTTCCTTGTTAGCCTCTTGTGTATATTTACCCCTGTGTTTCTGTTGCCTTTTATCGGTCGTTGTCTATATGTGTTTGTGAAGCTGTTGCATTTCTGTTCCCTATGTGGATTATTGACGTTGTCTTCCCTGTTTGAATTATCTTTCTTTATGTGTTTGTTTAATAAACCGCTGCAGTTAGATCCTCACCTCGCCTCTCCTCAACTAACACAACTAACCCTAAGCCAATTTTATTCAGGTTTAAATCGGCACTTTTCATTGAAGTATTGCGTTTTGCAAAAGATATCACAGCTTTTGTACAACTTAGCTATGCTAACTGGGTGGGTGGTGCTGTTCTTTTATCAGCATTTTGCTGTATTGAATACAATGTAAAGCATATCAAAATTTCTCTAGGTTTTGGAGCAGAGCTAGTGTGTGTGTCACTGCATGCTGTATATTAAGGGCCATTCATCTCTTTAACAAATATTCTCTGGCTTGCGTTGTGTTTTTATCACGCAGCTGCTCTCTCAGGAGGTGTTTAGTGCATCCAGGACTCTTGAAGAAGGTCTGAGGCGGTGTGTTTTGTAGTGAATTGATTTATTGCTGGCAGGAGTCCTGCGTGTGTGATTGAAAGCCCATGAGCAGATTGCTAGTGCACATTTTAATTTCATTCCCAGGATTCTCTGCTGGCTTTCGGGTAACTGCTGCTGTCAAATCATGCGGGTCTAGGGTGAGACTGAACAAGTGTTTTTAGAATCAATTCCTTTGATCCCAAGACCACATAAAACATGTGAAGCTCATTGTTTTTGCCAAAGCAGAGAGTGAAAATATGTGCAAAATAAGGATGGATGACTTTTCATTTATAAAGCTTCACACCCAAAGATTTAAGAGTCTTTTAGGGCGAATCTCATGAAAACATGTCCAGGTCCATATTTCACCTTCACAAAATTGGCTGGTTGGTCGGCTGGAGCAGTGTGTTGTGATTGGTCAAGCGATTCGAGCGTGTTTGGGAAATGTCCCGCCCCTTACCATAACCGCCAGTTTCAACACACTAACTAACCCCGCCCCTTTATTCTGCATATGAAATATTTAAATGAGGAATATTGTGACATGTTCATTTCTGGAAGAAAACTCAAGACTACAATGGAGGAGTTTCAGGGAGTTCAGAAACACTGACACTGATATAGAGAAGAAATCCCGCTGGAGGGACTTTGCAGAGCTTCTTCATGCTCAAACAGCAACATTACACACTAAAGAAAGATGAACGTGGAAAAAGCATAATTGGTCACTCTTAAATGTTACAGGTGTGTATTGACTGTGAGGCTGGCTGATAATACTAAAGCTGTGCATGAATGCGAGGCTCACAGATATTGTGGGGTGCTGCTGTACCTGCTGTGTGTGCGTCAGCGGCTCTGCCACGAGGAAACGAGTGTCGTTTGATCTCAGCAGACACCAGTGACTGTCCACTGTCCAGAATCCCTCGCTGCCTCCATCTGTCTGGGTGCAGAAACCACACGGTGTCCTCTGATTGGCCCGCGGAACACCAATCACATCCTAAAGCGGTCTGGAGCCGAGAGACGGCTCTGAAAACCCAGCTGAGAGCCACAGGGAGAGCAGCACAGGCCTAATCAAATTTAGCACCGAAAAAATGATACTTTAGACCAACTTTAAAAAAAATACTCTAATTTGTTACAGCCACAGTTATTAGTTTTTCTCAATTCATATTTATTATTTTAATTTAATTTGAATAAAAAATGTCTTTTCCTAAATAAAATTACATTCATGCAAAGTAAACATTTATTATAAAGACCATTAAAAACAAAATGTTACTTTGATTTTTATCAATGTTTAGTTTACTCACTATAAATAAAGATGGGAATATTCTCTTCGAAAGACTTTGATATTTTTTGTAAAGTCTTTTCAAAATATGCATCATATTTTCTGTTATGTACTAAAAATATAACCCAAAAAAATCAGTAAATCCAGCCAGTATGTGTTCTGCACATTAATACTCTGGTGTCAAGCCAAAATACCATTTAAACAAAATGTGTCTTTTTATGTGCTCAATGGGGAGAGTTTTTTTTTGCTTTTAGTCCAACTGCACAAAACAAGTTTAAACCAGAAACCATGACTTTCAATGACCCAATCAAATGAGACACAAAATATATTTTTTTTTGTGTAAAATAAATCCCGCATACATAACAATAATCGCTCAAATGTATGAACATAAGAACTACTTGCAAACATGAAAAGAATAAAAATAATAAGATCCTGGTGGACGAGCGTTGACCTGATCTTCCAGTGCGCTTCTACGGCAAACGATGAATCCAAGAACTGTCAATCTGAGCGATAAGTCCAATCCAATCCCTGATTGGTCTTTATTCATCGTCACTACCCACTATACCCACCACCACAGTTGAGATCCAGTTTCTGTTCGTTGACCTTCCCAGTGTTGTCAACTGACATTAGAAAACACTGCATCATCATGACGCGATCGGATCTCGGATGTCGTATTGCTTTGGCAAAGCAGCATGTCATGCATCATGTTATGTTGTGTTTGGGCTCGTTTGAATCAAGAACACCTGCTCTAAATAAATATATGTGATCTACTATGGTTTACTAATGTTTGGTTAAAGGGGACATCTCATGAAAATCTGACTTTTTCCATGTTTAATTGCTATAATCGTGTAACCGGTGCATCTACCAACCCAGAAAATGTGAAAAAGGACAACCCAGTAACTTTGTTTTGGCAAGCCTTTCTCTGAAAGCATGTGAAAAAACAAGCTGCTCAGATTTTGCTCCCCTAGTGACATAGGAAGGGGATCTTATTATAATATTACCACCCCTTAATCTGCGTGTTTCCACCCACAATGCTGCCATTTTGTTTTTGCAAGTGAAAACGGTGTACCAGTTCTAAGGCCATGGCAAAAGTTGGAGCAAAGCATGCTAACTGTTCTGTCGTTGGGTGCACAGATGAGCACTGAACACTATTTAGAGTCTCGTTACAGCCTGCAAGTTGACCCTGGCAAGCTAAATTGCTAAAAAAAGGAATGCTTCTGAGCGATATTTTGAAAAAAAAATATTAGACCATTCACAACATTTAATAGCAATCATAAACGTTAGCCTGGTGTGTATGCTATGTATGCTATGTATAGTGGGTGTCCATATGGGTTTTGCACAAAAGATTAACATGACGGCACATGCTAGTGGATGAGTTGAATCAACTCCACAGCAACTACATAAATGTATCCACTAACCATTCAGAAACGCCCAGTTTCATTCTAAAAGTTGTAACTTCTTCCTGAGTCTCTCCATCAGTGTCGACTCCGGTTTGAACAATATTATATTTGGGTATATATTTGACAAACTATAATAAATGATCTGTGGGGGATTTTGATCTGAAACTTCACAGACACATTCTGGAGACACCAGAGACTTATATTACATCTTGTGAAAAGGGGCATAATAGGTGCCCTTTAAGCTACAAACCAAAACGCAGCCCAAAAGCCGCATGTGTATACTGTTTACATGTACTTGGTATAGTTTGATCTCTACCTGAAACAATTATGCTTGTTGAATTCTGCTGGTTGAGACATTTTTAACAATATATAAGACTATCTGTTATGTATGATGCTTAACAGAAATAAAATCACATTTTTATTTTTTATTTTCAATTTAGGCATAATGATAAAAAGTGAATAAAATCAATCAATCAAGATTTTACCACATGAAGCCTTTTTTTTTAGTGAATCTCATTGTTTTTTTCAAGATCAAATTAAGAGGAAACTGAGACTTTTGCTAAAATCTCCATCTTCTCAGATGTGCTGAGAACAAGAGGTAATCTCACATCAACAAAGAGATAGCTAAGTATGGGTCAATCAGTTGTCAATCAATTATTCGACCATCATTATCCAATCATAGTCATCATTTTGTTTTTAGTGTTTCTCAGTATTCCTTAGTAGGGTTTTGTAACTTCTGTCCAATTCATCCGTGCATGATTGGACAGCAGTCAAGGACTCTCGCTTCAATCTGATCGGCTCCAGTGTGGCCTGTACTAATATAAACCACATGATCTGATCCAGTCGACTAAAGACAATCACCTGACATTGGTTTATTGTGGACAATAAAACCTGTATTTGTCTTGGGGAACGGGCCTAGAGTTTTGAGAGAAAACATTTGTTATGAACATCGACACATGACCGTAACCGTTGAGATGTTTCGCTCCTTTCACAGTTTATAAGTAAATATTATGCGTAATTGAGGAATGCCCATGTGAGTGTGTGTCAGAGGTCAGCTCCTTCGAGAATTTCACAGATCAATGTGTCCAAAGCTTTTAGAGGTCTATGCTGTGGACATATGCTTGATTGATCTGTTTTCCTTCATCTCATTAAAGCCAAACAATGCATCGCTCCAATTGGTTCAGAGTGTCATAGAGGGTTAAATTCAACACATTTCTTTAAGGTAGGCGTGTAAGTATAATCCCAAGTTGAACTGCTGGGATGCATGAAACCTTTTTCCATGTGTGTAATTTCTGGGTGAATGGCTAGCACTTTGCAGTCGCAGGGGGGGTGTTGTGTCCGAAGTCTTTTCACTGCCCACAAAGAAAATCCATTATCACACTAAAGGTGCTACACAGCTGGACTGTCTAAATTCAGCTGTGGGATTCTTACTGTCTTACTAGCTCTTACACTTTTCAAACCATTTTTTGGTTTCCCAAATAACCTTTCAGGGAACAGGGCTGCATATAACTCCACATTTAGACATACACTCGTGAACTTCCCTAAGCACTTCTCCTCGGGGGAATCCTCACCGCCATTTTGAAGTGCGTCCAACTTCGTCAAGCGGGCGAGGGAAGTTTATTTGACCCCCGACATCTCGATGTTGACCGAGGGAGCGAGTCTACTCAATATGTACACTTCAGGCAGATCCATAGACCACAATGCAACACGATTGTGATGTCTCAGCAAGTCATGCTCAATTTACCCCACCCCACACAACTCTAGTGTATGATATTGGAGTTACTTTGACATTTAACCACATTTAAAGGTTTAGTTCACTTTTCAAATGAAAATTACCCCAAACTTTACTCACCCTCAAGCCATGACTTTCTTCTTTCTGATGAACACAATCGAAGTTATAATAATGAATATCCTGACGCATCCAAACTTTATAATGGCAGTGAACAGGGGTCACGAGTATGAGCTGAAGAAAGTGTCTCCATCCACATCCATCCATCATAAAGGTACTCCACACGGCTCCGGGGGGTTAATAAAGGCCTTCTGAAGCGATGCGTTTGTGTAAAAAAAAAAAAATCCATATTTAACAAGTTATGAAGTAAAATATCTAGCTTCCACCAAACCGCCTTCCGTATTCAACTTACAGAGAAATTGTAAAACTCTCGCAGTTCAAAAAGCTTACGCTACGTCCTACACCTTCCCTATTCAACTTACGGAAAAAGCTTAACTGACGCTACACCAATTCTGTTTTTGTTTTTTTTGTAATTTGAATACGGAAAGCAGTCTGGTGGAAGCTAAATGTGTCATTTTGTTATCATTTTCGTTTGTGTAATTTTTTATATTTTCTCCAACAGCCCAAGAATACATACAGGCCTATAGAATAGTGCTTAAAACACATTTATAATAATAAAAAATCTATAAATAATAAATTAGCTCCATAGCGGATTCCAAGTGATCAAGGGCTTGGGGTTTTCCATTTAAACCCACTCCAAGTTCTGCCAGTAGTGGGCGCTTGTGCAACGTAAGCAATGACGTACATCTGAGCGAATGAGATGGAGGAAGTTAGCGAGGGAAGGGCATAAAAAATGGACTTGAACGCAGCCCAGATCTTAAAAGAACCATTGGTGTTCTTAGTGTGAAGAACATTTTAAACCTTTTTCTACTCTAAAGAATCTTTTGTGGAATGCAAATGTTCCATTAAAGAACCTTTATTTTTTGGAGTGTAGTCTTGTCTTATATCTGAGAGCATAGAGTCTGAATCTGTGTTTCACCATAAGTGTGCCTGGAATTCATAACATTTTCCTTCTGATTAATGAGTAAAAACAGCATGTTTGTTTCTCCAGGCACAAACCCTGTTATGAGGAGGTCTGATTAGGTCCCGGAAATGCTTTGAATTGCTCTTTCCAGCACAATGCAAAGGTAAATTAGTGTTGTGTGAACCGGGACGCCTCTGCTGGTTCTCAATAATTAACCATCAATTTACATTCCATGAATTCTTTCAAGACACATACTTTCCATTTATAAAGTTGAAACTCGGATAGAAATAGACCCAAACTCTCCATTTAAAAACAAAACAAAACATAATTTTATCCATACATGCCTGATTTCAGCTGAAATGGAAAGCAATCTATGGAACTTAATAGGCTGATGCAGAATAACCTTTGGGTTAACAGTATAGTTCCATAAATGCCTGGAAGATAATGAAAATGTAACGAAAATCATATGGAAATAATTAATTAAAAATACAAAACCCAAGCATATATAATTTAAATAAATAAATTATATTAAATAATGTCCTAATTTCGAAGTAAGCTATAGTGTTTAAGCTATCTTTCTGTCCTGTTTTTGACCCTCTCTCTTTAGAACACTCTTGATGGGCAGGCTGCATTCAAGACGTGGAAGTAAATGCCCACTGCTACGATTGGCTAACAGTTTTGCATATTAAAATAATCTGTCCAGAACTATGTAATTTGAATCAATTGGATTACAAATTACAAATACTTGGAAAACAAATAAACGAAAAAACACGGTTAAAGTGTTTCTCTCACACGTGCACACAGATCAGTGGTAGCGTGAGGTGATTCTGCGGTGACGTGTGTTTCTGTGAGGGTCTTGGATGGGTGAGGTCTGTATTTAAGGGCTGGACCGGACAGTAGGCTCACGCTAAACAAAAAGGGAGAAAATCCATGGAATGTGTCCTGTCCAATCAGAGTAGCCAGCCAAAGTCCTCTCTTCTTATCACGGCACGAGAGCGGAAGATTGTCTAGCTGTGAGCTTTTCAAAAAGCAATGGCAAGCTTTCTTCCTGCAGTGTCCCTGTTTAACAGCGCTTGAAGGAAGGAGGATGAAAGTACAGCCGTGACCTCTGTGCTGTTTGAGTTTGAGGCCAACGTTCAGAACAGAAAAACTCCGCTTGGCAAAAGCTTTGCACATACCAGAGAGAAACATTCTTCATCTTCCCTGGAGAGAGTGAAGCCAGAGGCTCCTTTTGTTTTATAAAACAAATTTGCTGTCCTCAGGATGAAGATCCAGACTGTGTTGAGGGGATCTGGATTCCCTGGGTGTTGGGAGAATTGAGGGATGAAAGAAAAAAAAGAGGAGGAGAGAGATGGAGGTTGATGTTCGATGATGAGCCAAAAGCTTGTGAAAGTACTTGCGGTCAGAGCCAGTCAGCTTAATAACTGAATATTTTAATTATTAAAGCAGCAAGACCATTTTAAGACTATTACTTTAGGACAACATGAAATTAAAATGTACTGAATTTGCTAAGCTCTGTACTCAGTCACTGAAATGTATATTTCTATGTCTAAGACAATTTTTTGAATGAATATTAACCAATAATATCACTGTGTACCTTTTCATGATCCAATCAAATCCTCATCCTGATGATCATGTCCTGCCCTACTTGGTTTCCAACTGAATATTCTGCTTAACTATGAAATATGTTGTGGAAGGTAAATGATCTTTGAATGTGATTTTCTGCTGTCTTTGATTTCCATGTTACTTAAGGTTTGATGTTTGTTTTTTTTTTTTTGGATCAGAAAAGATTGAATCTATTTAAGACTTCTGTTGTATGTATCAAATGTGTGTTAAATGTACATTTTCTCTTACTTATTCACACACCACACTGATTCACAAACCTCACTGATTCACACACCTCACTGATTCACACGCCACACTGATTCACACACCTCACTGATTCACACGCCACACTGATTCACACGCCACACTGATTCACACACCTCACTGATTCACACACCACACTGATTCACACACCTCACTGATTCACACGCCACACTGATTCACATGCCACACTGATTCACACACCTCACTGATTTACACACCTCACTGATTCACACACCTCACTGATTCACACACCTCACTGATTCACACGCCACACTGATTCACACACTTCATTTGTTCACACATCTCACTAATTCACACACCTAACTGATTCACACACCACACTGATTCACACACCTCACTGATTCACACACCACATTGATTCACACACTTCACTGATTCACACACCTCACTGATTCACACACCTCACTGATTCACACGCTACATTGATTCACACGCCACACTGATTCGTGAACCTCACCAATTCACACACCTTGCTGATTCACACACCACACTGATTCACACACTTCACTGATTCAAATGCCACAATGATTCACATGCCACACTGATTCACATGCCTCACTGATTTACACATATCACTGAATCACACATCTCACTGATTCACACACCACACTGATTCACACACCTCACTGATTTACACGTCTCACATATTCACACACCAACCACATAGCAACATGATTAACCACTCAGAACACCTTTTTTGGACCCCAGTTTCTCAGTTGTTTGTCCTTTTACCTATCAAGTGTTACTCACTTATCCACATGTGGTCAGTTTTATGTAAAACAACACGAAGATAAAAATACTTCTCGTTTGAAATTATCGAACACATTGTCTTAACACCTGCTAATAATTGTGCATGTGCTGTCAGACTCCAGATTCACCCCTGTCAGAGAGGTTCAGAGTAGCATGTGTAAGGCATCGCCTCAGACATCCATTACTGTGCTACATCCATCAGGCAGAGTTTACACCATGCGGAACCACTGAACTCTGCTGTGGTCCTCAAATAGGACATACAGGTTCTGATCCCATTTCCTCTCCCTGCCTCGAAATTTCCTGTCTTCTACGGTCCCTTTAATAATAAGTTTTAAAAAACCACACAGACTGAAACTCACCAACTGGAGACACTGTCCTTTGTGTGATTAGTGGTTTCAAGGGGTTTATCTCACTGTCTCTCTCTCTGTTTCTGTCTCTCTATCTGTCCCATTTCCTCCATCAGTACCTCCTCCTCTCCTCGCTGTGGTAAGAATGTTGACTGTTGTGGTCAGATACTGTCAGAAGGGGTTAAGTCAGGCTTACACAGCCTGTGAGAGTGAAGACTGATATCTCTCCACATCTCACACAAAATGTTTTAAAACTGTATTTGGATCGACCATCCATCCATCCATCCATCCATCCATCCATCCATCCATCCATCCATCCATCCATCCATCCATCCATCCATCCATCCATCCATCCATCCATCCATCCATCCATCCATCCATCCATCCATCCATCCATCCATCCATCCATCCATCCATCCATCCATCCATCCATCCATCCATCCATCCATCCATCCATCCATCCATCCATCCATCCATCCATCCATCCAAAATGGTTTCAGGATGGTAGGAGGATGTTTTTTGTTGTGAAATAGTATTATTTCAAAAGATTGAAAGATTAAAGGAAAATGTGGGTTTTCTTGATATGACCCATTTAAGGCTTTTGTATAAACCATTTTGAGATTGTTGAGCCAGTTATTGTCTGCTGTGCTTCATCAAACATTTGCAAAACTGACTATGTGCTTTCTTTGAGGGCTTGGTCATGTAATCAGCTCATCCAGGCAGGTTTCAGTGTGTGTATGTTTGTGCATAGTTCTCTTGAGGCTAACGCAAGCTTTTCCAAGTTAAATCCATAAAATGAGTATTTGCAGTGCAATGCTGCCGTATATCAGAGACAGTTCTGGAAGCAAACAGAACTGCTGTCCTGTCATAGCCCCCGGCTGCTCTAACTCTCACACATGGCGGTCTCTGTCTGAGCCTGAGAAGATTTGTTGTGCTGTTTCTCTGAGGGGAGCCCAGAATGCTGGAGAGCATGCCTGATGGGCCTACAGCCAAAATGCAGGGTCACACAGTGTACAGGAGGGCAGGCTCACCTCCACAGCCCTCCTCTCCTTCTCTCTCTCTCTCTCTCTCTCTCTCTCGCTCTCGCTCTCTCTCTCTCAGGAACAGCTGCTGCAATTGAGGAAACGGTCTGTGAGCAGCCAACCTGCACCAGTGCCCTAGTGCATGCTGGGAAATTTAGACATCTGCTTAGTTATTCATCCTCAGGTCTTTACCATATAGGGTCTATCTCTCTCTCAGATCTGAAAGCTCAGGGTATGGGCAGTGAGAGAGGTGTGTTTGTACAGCTCCCACAGCTGTTACTCTTTCCAGCATGTAAAGAAGTCTTAAGGCCCTGATATACTTCAAGCGAAATCACAGAACAAATTGGTATGATGTCATTGCGAACATAATCAGGCCAAAACAACATCATTTGGAGTTCATTTTTGGAACATTTCCAGAAAAGTTCGAACTACCATTGGTCTGTGGCAAAGTGATAATGGGTCGGTGTGGCTCTGAGGCTCCACCTTCTTTGACATGAAGATCTTCTTGTGAATATGTGAAACATTGAAATGTGCAAATATTTTTATTTTACAACTGCTGCTAGTTTTTATTAAAAAATATGAGAAATGGAAATATTGAACAAGGAAGAGGTGAAAGAGATGGATGTGAAATTAGCAAATTGAGAACTTTATCTTATTAGATAAAAACATATGTGGACAAAGTTTTCCTTTGGAGACATTTGCAGTTGAAAAAATGGTAATAAACCGAAATATAGTGCAATATATTTTATTGCAATACTCAGCATATCACAAAATGTTTAAAATCGCAATGCAAAGTTTTTTCATGAAACTCTAGATGGCGCAGGCTGTCCTTAACTCAATGTGCTTGCAATCACATCATTCTCTATAGGACACAGCTGATTGGTTCCTGCGGCATCAGTAGCCAATGAGCTCGCTGCTCAACCTTCAAATACTTTGGTCAGGATTTTCTGTAGCAGTTGCATCGCACTTTCAGACACCCTCCACCTTCCCCAGCTCCACCTGTATAGATCTGCTATGGGTAATTCATGTACGCTATATTGTACAGCAGCAGAATGACTTACTTGTTCACAGCAGAATTTTGTTTATGTATTGGCAGTAGTAAGTCCTGTACTTGCTCTGCAGCAGCAGCAGAAATAATCAACAACAGCAGCAGCAGCAGCAGTAATAGCAACAGCAATAACAACAGCAGCAGCAGTAATAGCAATAGCAGCAGCAATAGCAAAATCATCATCAGCAGCAGCAATAACAACAGCAGCAGCAGTAACAAAAACAGCAGCAGCAATAGTAGCAGCAGCAGCAATAACAGCAGCAGTAATAGCAATAGTAGCAGCAGCAATAACAGCAGCAGTAATAGCAGCAGCAGCAATAGCAGCAACAGCAATAACAGCAGCAGTAATAGCAATAGTAGTAGCAGCAATAACAGCAGCAGTAATAGCAGCAGCAATAACAATTGCAGCATCAGCAATAACAGCAGCAGTAATAGCAATAACAGCAGCAGCAATAGCAGCAGCAATAACAGCAGTAATAGCAATAGCAACAGCAATAGCAGCAGCAATAACAGCAGCAGCTGTAATAGCAGCAGCAATAACAACAACAACAGTAATAGGAGCAGCAATAACAACAGCATCAGCAGTAATAACAGCAGCAGCAGTATTATCAATAGCAGCAGCAGCAGTAATAGCAATATCAGCAGCAGCAGCAGTAATAGCAGCAGCAATAACAGCAGCAGTAATAGCAATATCAGCAGCAGCAATAACAGCAGCAGTAATAGCAATAGCAATAGCAGCAGCAGTAATAACAGCAGCAGTAATAGCAGCAGCAGCAATAACAGCAGCAGTAGTAATAACAGCAATAACAGCAGCAGTAGTAATAACAGCAGTAGCAGCAGTAATAGCAGCAGCAGCAATAACAGCAGCAATAATAGCAATAGCAGCAGCAGTAATAGCAGCAGCAGCAGCAATAACAGCAGCAGTAATAGCAGCAGCAGTAATAACAGCAGCAGCAGTAATAGCAATATCAGCAGCAGTAATAACAGCAGCAGTAATAGCAGCAGCAGCAGCAATAACAGCAGCAGTAATAGCAGCAGTAATAGCAGCAGCAGTAATAACAGCAGCAGCAGTAATAGCAATAGCAGCAATAACAGTAGCAGCAGTAATAGCAGCAGCAGCAGCAACAGCATCAATAGCAGCAGAAATAACAGCAACAGTAATAGCAATAGCAGCAGCAGCAATAACAGCAGCAGTAGTAATAACAGCAGTAGCAGCAGTAATAGCAGCAGCAGCAATAACAGCAGCAATAATAGCAATAGCAGCAGCAGTAATAACAGCAGCAGTAATAGCAGCAGCAGCAGCAATAACAGCAGCAGTAATAGCAGCAGCAGTAATAGCAGCAGCAGTAATAACAGCAGCAGCAGTAATAGCAATATCAGCAGCAGTAATAACAGCAGCAGTAATAGCAGCAGCAGCAGCAATAACAGCAGCAGTAATAGCAGCAGCAGTAATAGCAGCAGCAGTAATAACAGCAGCAGCAGTAATAGCAATAGCAGCAATAACAGTAGCAGCAGTAATAGCAGCAGCAGCAGCAGCAACAGCATCAATAGCAGCAGAAATAACAGCAACAGTAATAGCAATAGCAGCAGCAGCAGCAATAACAGCAGCAGTAGTAATAACAGCAGTAGCAGCAGTAATAGCAGCAGCAGCAATAACAGCAGCAATAATAGCAATAGCAGCAGCAGTAATAACAGCAGCAGTAATAGCAGCAGCAGCAATAACAGCAGCAGTAATAGCAGCAGCAGTAATAGCAGCAGCAGTAATAACAGCAGCAGCAGTAATAGCAATATCAGCAGCAGTAATAACAGCAGCAGTAATAGCAGCAGCAGCAGCAATAACAGCAGCAGTAATAGCAGCAGCAGTAATAGCAGCAGCAGTAATAACAGCAGCAGCAGTAATAGCAATATCAGCAGCAGTAATAGCAGCAGCAGTAATAGCAGCAGCAGCAGCAATAACAGCAGCAGTAATAGCAGCAGCAGTAATAGCAGCAGCAGTAATAACAGCAGCAGCAGTAATAGCAATATCAGCAGCAGTAATAACAGCAGCAGTAATAGCAGCAGCAGCAGCAATAACAGCAGCAGTAATAGCAGCAGCAGTAATAACAGCAGCAGCAGTAATAACAGCAGCAGCAGTAATAGCAATATCAGCAGCAGTAATAACAGCAGCAGTAATAGCAGCAGCAGCAGCAATAACAGCAGCAGTAATAGCAGCAGCAGTAATAGCAGCAGCAGTAATAACAGCAGCAGCAGTAATAGCAATAGCAGCAATAACAGTAGCAGCAGTAATAGCAGCAGCAGCAGCAGCAACAGCATCAATAGCAGCAGAAATAACAGCAACAGTAATAGCAATAGCAGCAGCAGCAATAACAGCAGCAGTAGTAATAACAGCAGTAGCAGCAGTAATAGCAGCAGCAGCAACAGCAGCTGCAGCAATAGCAGCAGCAATAACAGTAGCAGCAGTAATAATCTAATAAAGTAATAATCAGATCTATTCCGCCAAGACCAAACATATCAACATTGTCATATCCATTACCATGCCAAACACTCAGAGATTTGTCATGACAGAAATAATATTGTGTCATGGCTTAAGAATCCTGGGTCTTCTGCTGATTCCCACACCTAATCAGTAGCAGACAGCAAAGGAACTTAGCAAACACAACTGGAACAAGGCTATCTTGAGTACTCATGTCTGCCTAACTAGCAAGCCAACAAGATTCTTTGGTCTTTTATCATCATCTAGCTTCACTAGCAGAGCTTTTGATGGAAATGAATCTGATCTCTCCAGCGGGGTGGATATTAGAGTCACTTCTCTCCTGTTTTTTTCCAATGTGGATAGAGTGTTACTCTGTTTGATTTCTGTGGTATGTGCCAGGAGCTAGCAGTCAGTGTTGTTTAGTGATACAGGAAGTGACAAGAGTGTAATGACTGGTTAGTTTTGACTCACCGATCTTTGTCTGGCCACTGTATGTGCGTATTGATGTGACCTGTCCTCCTGGTGTATATGTCAGCTGATAAGCGTGAAATGAGCCCGAGGCCCGAGCGCACGCGTTCACGTCACGTGTATGTGTGTGTGTGTGTGTGTGACCGGCCGCTGCCATCCTCTGCAGCTCTCTGTAATAATTGTGTATTGATCAGGAAGCCTCTCTCAGTCATCTTGCTATCCCAATGGAACAAAACACACATCACACTTAATCTTAGTGGTGACAGCAGTTCATATACCAGTCAAAACAGGCACTTGATTTTTACATATTTCATGTGCCATTATTATAAGGTGTTTGCTCTAGATATCTTGATGGATATTTCAGGATTTGTTTGCCTGTTTTATCGACTGCCAGATGAAAACTGTAAGTCTGATATGGCTTATAAAACTAGCAACATCAATGCGGTTTTTACATTAGAATGATTTAAATCCCTAACCCAAAGTATGAGCAATAATAACAGTGGTTTTCCTTTTAAGTATGCTTTTTCTATAAAAAGAAAATAAGCATTTCCAAGCTGTTATGATGATAAAATAGAACGTTGTCATTGCAAAAGAAGGAGTTTGTGTCAAACCAACACTTGAGTGTTAAAATAGCATTTTTACACCAAGCTCTGCACTTACATTTCACCTCAAACTGACAGGATACTCTTTACACAAATAAATTGGCTAATATTTTGCTGAGGCAGCTGGCTTTAGTCTGTTATTCAACTTAAGCAGGCGAAAAGCAAAGCCAGAACTTCTCTCAATATAAACAAGCACTGGCCGAGAGAGGAAATCAGAACATTTAAAATAACAGACTCCGAAATAAAGCATCATGGGAGGGTCAGCGAGCACATCCAGTGGCAGAATGAGTGACTGGATCCATAAGACTGAGTCAGACAGCTTCTGCAAGAGTCTCCGAGGGCCGCAGGCAACATGCTGACCCCGTATAAAGGTCAAGAGTCAGAGCGGCGCTTAACCTGCCCCTCATTTATGCATCTGTGTTTGAAGAAGTCAACTGTGAGGGCTCGCTGGACGTCTGTTACTCGCTAAAGTGAAAACTAATTTACTATAATTCATTGGCATGAAACCAAAATGAAGTTTCAACACAACTCCCTACATGATTATTAATAATTGTCTTGAAGCTAAGAGGCCTGTGTCTGATGAAGCTATAATTCTTCTTCAGTAATGTGGTGTTGTGAGCCTCTCTTATTGCGTTACTGAGAGAATTCGACAACGAGGAACCCCTATTAGATTCCATCTCGCTGTTAAAGCAATTAAAGTGTAGTGTGATCCACGGTTCGCTTTTAACGCTGGGCGTATCTGGAATGTTCAGAGTTGGAAAAAGCCCTAAAGGTTCCTTGTAATTCAAGAGCAACTGAACGTTTTCTATTATTTTATGGTAAAGATGAAATTTATGGAGTGCACGCAGAAATAAAACTTGCTGGTTCTTGAGCCAAACACACCTCAGAGGGCAGAAATGCCCAGAACGCATGGATAAACGAGCCATGTTCACATTCACGCTCGCAGGGTCTATAATTGATGCCACAGTTTATGTGAAAGATTTTCTGCTTGAACTACAGTTTGTGGTCCGGGAAGATTTTTTTAGTGTAGTAATCTCTTATGTTCACCAATGCTTATTTGATCAAAAATACACTAAAAACACTATTACAATTTAGAAATAGCTGCTTTCTATGTGAATATATGTTAAATGTATTCCTGTGATCAAAGCTGAATTTTCAGCATCATTACTCCAGTCTTCAGTGTCACATGATCCTTCAGAAATCATTCTAATATGCTGATTTGATGATCAAGAAACATTTATGATTATTATCAATGGTGAAGACAATTTCTGTGGAAACTGTGATACATTTCATTTTTCAGGATTCTTTGATGAATAGAAAGTTCAAAAGAACAGCATTTCTTTAACATTGTAAATGTCCTCACTGTCACTTTTGATCAATTTAATGCATCTTACTGAAATCTTACTGACCCCAAACTTTTGACGGATACGGCATGTTTTCACACGGCGTGTTGGTTAATGTGTAGTTTTGAATATTTCTGTGAGTGTGCAGTCATCTGAATTCAGTACATTGAGTCATCGCTTGAATTCACACAGAGCACGGGACCAAATTTTACAAAAATTTCACAAGCGGAAAATGAATCTTCATGGTTGTTCCCCGAGGCGATGGTCATGCAGGACAACACCCTGTAAGACAAGAGAGCAAGGTAAAGTTTATACCACAGAATAATATTTTCACGAGCTGGTTGAGCGAAAACCGTATGCCATTAGGACAGGCGTGTCAGTGAACTCCTGCCAATGTCAATTTTGACAAAACGCAGGCTTTTCCAAGCTGAAGTCAGGCAGCAGTTTAGCTCTGACCTGCCCCAACACACCCGTCTGGAGGACTGAGATCCGGGAGACCTGCAGAACTGCACATGATCCCTCACATTTGATCTTCACTGCCTAAATAAGAAAAAAATAATAATTATTGCTGATATATGGTCCCTGATATATCTTTAAGATGCATCAGGAAGAGAGGAATATAGAAACAGAGAGATAACAAGAGAGGGCTGGTGTGAGACGTGTTTTAGAGATTGAGAGATTGATGGAAGGAGAGATAATCAGGAACGAAGGCACAACTCTTCCTTCATCACTCAGGGATGATATGAATCACCTCATGTCAGTTTTAAGTGGAATGAAGCCTGGATGACACACACACACGCACACACACACACACACACACACACACACACACATTCGTTTTTGTGAATTGTGGGGACTCTACATAGGCGTAATGGTTTTTATACTGTATAAACGGTATTTTCTATGTCCTCATAAGTCACCTCTTTTTGTAATACCTATGTCATACCCATGTCATTATACACATTTGTGTCCTGATATGTCACAAAAATGCGCACACACATTCCCCTCATGAATAAATCTGATGCTGTCAGCTCAACTGTAGATTCCCACTGCCTTCCAACTACATGCTCATTAAATATCTATAGAAAGCTGTGCGTGTGTTTGGAGTTGTTGTCTTGGTAAGAATGTTGGGAATTCTAAATAAGGAGATTTAAGCCTATAAAACCTACTGTATCATATTTGATACACATTTCTAAGGCCTCTAAATGATCAAAACTTTGCGGAAGAAGCTGTTGCACATAATCTTCTGTCGTCTGATTGATAGTTTAGACTCTTTTATCAAGTAAAAGTCTTTTAGTTTAATTGAACAAACGTCCTCCTTCAGCTCGTGCTTCATGAGTCTTTCTGCTGTCAAATCTGCACTGATTTGATCAAGTAAACATAAGAATCACTTTGATATTGTTAGTAATATTTCTAGATGAACAGTTACTGCACAGAAGCGACTCAAGCTCACTTGATTATCCAGACATCATTTATTAGAAAAACCACGAGTCTCAAATATGATCATCAGGCTTTTGAGGAAGGATTATTTGTTCGTCTCTCAATCATCATTGTATCGCATTATATTATATGTTTTAAAACTACAGAGACTTGATCATAAAACTAAACATTTAAATTAGGGATGTGTACGATAATCACGATTAATCGTTAGCAAAATAATGTTTACGTAATATATGGGTGTGGTCTGTGTATAATAATTATGTATATATAAATACACACACATACTGTACATGTATAAATTTAAGAAATATATGCATGTTTAAAGGTGCCATCGAACGTTTTTTTACAAGATGTAATATAAGTCTAAGGTGTCCACTGAATGTGTCTGTGAAGTTTCAGCTCAAAATACCCCATAGATTTTTTTTTTATTAATTTTTTTAACTGCCTATTTTGGGGCATCATTAAATATGCACCGATTCAGGGCTACTGGCCCTTTAATTCTCATGCTCTCCGCCCACAGAGCTCGCGCTTGCCTTAAACAGTGCCTAAACAAAGTTCACACAGCTAATATAACCCTCAAATGGATCTTTACAAAGTGTTCGTCATGCATGCGGCAGATTATGTAAGTATGGTATTTATTCAGATGTTTACATTTGATTCTGAATGAGTTTGATAGTGCTCTGTGGCTAAAGCTAACATTACACACTGTTGGAGAGATTTATAAAGAATGAAGTTGTGTTTATGAATTATACAGACTGCAAGTGTTTAAAAATGAAAATAGCGACGGCTTTCTTGTCTCCATGAATACAGTAAGAAACGATGGTAACTTTAACCACATTTAACAGTACATTAGCAACATGCTAACGAAACATTTATAAAGACAATTTACAAATATCACTAAAAATATCATTTTATCATGGATCATGTCAGTCATTAATCGCTCCATCTGCCATTTTTCGCTGTTGTTCTTGCTTGCTTACCTAGTCTGATGATTCAGCTGTGCACAGATCCAGACATTAATACTGTTATTTAATACTCTTGTTATTTAACTATGCCAAGATAAATTACATTTTTGGGGAATTTTTAATTCTAGGGCACCTTTAAATAAATTTATATATTTATATATATTTTATAGTACATTTAAATATAAATATTTTACATATAAATCTAACATTTTTCTTAAATATATACATGTATGTGTCTGTATTTATATATACATAACTATTATACACAGAACACACACATATATTACGTAAACACAGACTTTTATTTTGCAAACGATTAATCATGATTAAACGTTGCACATCCCTAATTTAAATATCAACTTACTAACATATATTGGCAGATATAGAGTGATGACTGATATTTATATCATTTTATGTAAGTATCTGCTATACTGTTATAAAGATCTCATTGATTTACATTACAAACTATCAGAATTTCATCTTACCTTTTGTCCATATAAATATCAGCATCTGCATCAAATTGCATATTTCTGCTCAGTTTGAGTCTCTGAATAAAACTGAGATGTCTTTTCCTCCACATTCTCACTATATCAGACTTTACGAACCATAAAACCTTGATGTACCAAATATGATATTCAAAAAACATGTGCAAGATTCTTTAAAAAAAATAAAAAAAATAAAAATGATATTGATTTGCCAGGTTTTACAGGGTTAAAACACATATATGTAATGAAATGTTGATCTGCAAAACCTTGCAAAAGCTCTTGTGCCATTAGACTTTGGCTTGTCAAGCTGCTGACATCTTCCATTACGGTCAGTGAGTCAACGGCAGAATGTCAGAGGAGACCCTGACAGAAGACTGAAGCCCGTGAGCCATTCACCTGCACTTTCACACGCTACACTGTTAGCTCACACAGAGATATCCATTTACACTGACATTTCTCATGTCCTCACCCTGCCGCTGACTTTTTTGCTCCCTTTAACGCGTGTTCAGTGCTGGCCGCAGATGAATGGAGAGAACCGTGACTCTTTGAGCAGTGTGGAGACCTGTGAACTTTTTAACACGGTGTTGAGAAGTGCCGGTCACATGCTTTTCTCCTCCTCTTACCTCGATCTATCACATCTTCTCGCGTCGCTGGTTCAGGTTATGGACTAGGGTCACAGCTGAAGTCAGTTTCCGGACACTCTTAAACTATAGATTTGAATATTTAAGCTATTATTCATCTCAGTGAGAGTTGAGTGAAAAGAGACCTTTCTAGAGACTCTGCAGATGTCACACATCCTCTGTGAGTTGACTTCCCCTCAGGCTGGCTGAATGGATGAGGTTTCTATAAGCTGGTATGAGATGAGAGGAGTCGGGCTGGTGTGAGACTCACAGGCGGGATCTCTCTGTGTAATTGGTGTTGTCTGAAGGCGACAGCAAGCGGCGGTAAATCCTGTCTGTGCGAAAAATGATGAGGCCTCTGCCTCTGGTACTCTCTAAATGAGGAAGAGCACATGAATTATCGTAGAAGTGCTGATTGAAGAAGTGCTGATCAGAGAGAGACTGGAAGACCCTTATGTAACAAAAATATATGTGAATATACTGCAAAATATAATGTGATACATTACATAATACGTTTCCATATGGGAAACTCCTATAGTGTTTATATTTTTCAATATAATGCAATATATACATATATAGCATATATTGATGCATTTAAAAAAATATTTAGAAATGAAGACAAAAATAGCATTACATGTCATATTTATAAAGTTTTTTCCTTTAATGTGTTCATATATTGCACATACATGTTCTCTTTGCTAAAAACTTTAGTACATGCAGATGTGTTTGTTCTATTGTTAACTAGCTATATATGAAACATTTATAATGTAAATAATTATAAAATATAAATATATTCCTTATATATTTCTATATGTGTGTGTATATATTGCATGAGTAAATATATGTTCATTATATTTATACACACGCAGTACCGTATCTTATCCCATGTACGTCTATATATTACTGAATATAAAATGACATACATTATGATATATAAGTAAATATATTGTCACATATTTTTCTATATAAGAAAAGCAGCAATTCCTTATTTATTATTCAATATATTGTAATATATTAACACAATATACTATTCTGTATATTTTCAATATCATTTAATATATTGATCATTCATATATAAGGAAATATATTGAAGATGACGTGAACTGTTTTCTGTTCGGAGTTGATGTGTTTCCTATTGAAACTGGAAGCTGGGTCTTGACATATCAAAAGATTCATCTTTTAAATAGCTAATATTTACGTCACATGACTTCACTTTATATACATGATTCATATGATCAATAGTTTGGGGTTTGTAAGATTTTTTTAATGTTTTTGAAAGAAGTTACGGCAGTTATTTGATCATAAATGCAGTAAAAACATTAAAAATGTGAAAAAATTATTACATTTTAAAATAGCTGTTTTCTACAGAGCCCCGAACATGACATGCAGGAAAAAAATAGTAGGCTAAATCATGCGCACGATTTCTAATTCATTCCCTCGATTTACTAAAACGTGCACACGATTTACTATTTCGTTCCCTCGATTTATAAATCATGCGCATGAATTAATTTTTTTCTTCCATGTCATGTGCGGGGCTCCGTAGTTTCTTTTTTTTCGACTGACGAAAGAAAGACATGGACATCTTGGATGACATGGGGGTGAGTAAATTATCAGGAAAATTTTATTTGAAAGTTAACTATTCCTTTAATTGAACTTTTGTAGGTGGCGCTATTGAGCCATTTTGCCACACCTAATTCTGAAACCCATATCAGACGTAAATTTTCACCACTTCTGACATGTGTGCAAAGTTTCATGAGTTTCCAGCATGTTTAGGCCCTTAAAATGCGATTCATTTCGGAGAAGAAGAAGAAGAACTGACCGAGCAATTTCAATAGGCTCCTGACAGATTTATGTGAGGAACAGAACTAAATATTTCACCAAGCATTAGATTTTTATCCGAATCTCGCATAAAATTACTGCATGACTTCAGAAGACTTGCCAAAATCTTAGACTACTGTTAGCATTCTTTTATAGTGCTTTTTGCCCTTTCTGGAGATGTGGTTGCTATGAATTATCTTTGTATAGGGGGGAAAAAACAGAAAGAAAAAAAGTTATACTTTTTTTTTTTTTATATTGCCTTTTCTGTAATTTGTAAGCGGTCGACCGATCACAACAGACTGGGTCATCTGACCAATCAGAGCAGAGCAGCTCTCAGAAAGGAGGGGTTTAGTGCGACCGAATCCTTTATCAAACTGTTTCAGGCACTGAGAGAAAAGAGCTGATGCCGTAATGGATATTATGAGACAATTAAAGTGTTTTTTTTTTCATATAAACCTGCTGTAGGAGAGACAAAATTAGGATATTAGGGGCACTTTAGCAACATGAGGTTGAGGAAATAATGGCAGAATGCTCATATTTGGCTGAACTGTCTCTGATCTGTGGCCTGCAGTGAGACTAAAGTCATGGTGCTGTTCAACAGTCGGGGTTCCTGCCTCTTATGAGCCAAAAAACAAAAGTTTATACTTCACGTGCTGGCTTGTGGTATGTGTGCCCACATGTCTCTTTATACGTGTGTGTGTGTGTGTGTGGGTGTTGATTTTTGAGCACAGATTGGGCAGCGAGCAGCTGGCGTCCTGGTGTGAAGAAGATGGTGCAGCATGTGTGGCGGCTGAATACACAACAGTAGTGTGGGTTTGAAGAGATAAACATTAGATTTGATGAAAAACAGAAAGCAGCAGTGGCAAGACGTCTGAAGATTTAGGTTTATATGTGGGATCGAAGACATTTTTAATGGGCTCGAACATTAGATCCTGCTGATGGAGAAAAAGAAAGTAGGATAGACTTGATCTTGCTGATAATGGGCTGTGCGTTTCAGTCATGCTGTTTGCAGTATGAACTCAGTGACCTCACACTGAAATGCGTTCGTCAGTTTCTTTTACATTACATACATTGTCATTTTAATAGGTAGATCTGTTTCATACTGACCCATCTCTTTGACAAGTTTCTTATAGGGTCACTTTTTAGTATAAAACCTACTGTAAATCTGACATATGTCAGGACAGTTATAGCAGTGTTCATCAGCGAGTGGGCCGCAGGTCAAAATCCAGCCGTCAATCATTTTTACGCAGCCGAGATTAGGATGAAACCATTGCACAGCCTGATACATTATAGCGGTCTTGGTGAAACTCTAGAAATAGTAAAGCGCATTCGTTCTAAAACAGGCATGTTTAGTCTTCTATATGCAATATTTCACTCAAAAAAATGATTATTCAATCAGACTACTGTTTAAAAGCTTGGGATTTTTTAATGCTTTTGTTATGAATGAAGTCTCTTATGCTCACCAAGGCTGCAAAATGTTTGGCCATCCTTAAATTTCCATTAAAATACTTTTATATAGGACATATGCACGCTGATTTGCATACAAATCCTCAGACACCTGCCACCGCTGGCTTCTCTTTTGTGTTAAATATTAAATATTTAGCCTCTCAAGACCAAACATTCATCATTCCCCATTATTTCAGATCCATTAATGAATGTTTTGAATGATTGTACCTAATAAGCTCAGGGACATCTTATAGAAGGGATGTGGAATTGGCAGTATCCATGGAAACAGACCCTCTGCTGGTGATGATCCATATGTGTCGAGGTTTAGATGTCGCATCCTCCGAGGAGCACGACGACAGCCCTTTTGTTTCTGTTCCTCCAGTTAAGCTGAGGTGATTGAAGTAATGAGCCGTGTTCTCTGAGAGACCCCGTGTGTTTGTCCTCGCTGGCCTCAGGAGGAGTGTGTGAGTGTGTTTCTGTGTTTGCTGAGGTAACCAGCATAAACAGTGTTATCGGTCTCCGTACAGAAGGACGTGTCAGTCAGCGGCTCCTGTGATCAGAGGCCGTGTGTTTCGCTGGTATTTCCTCTCACGGTCAGAAATTCCCTTTAAACGAGCTTTGTTAGATCTGGACGGAAACTTTGTGTGTGTATATGTTCATGTCCATAGAGATAGAGATAGAGACAAAAACATTCAAAAATATTACTATATTACTTTTCATACTTCAAAACATTTTATTTATATAAATATTTAGCGATTGACATGAACTGTTTTTGCTCACCAGCCACTGTGGCTAGTGGTTTTCCAAAGTATACTCAGAATTTTCACTGGCCACAATGTTGACATCAACACCATGGGAAAAACTGCCATATAGATATTTTTAATATTATCTCATAATTTGGCAGCAGGTATGTTAGGCTGCTGTCACTTTAATACCTGATGCACAGATCCATTATACTGTTACACGAGCGTTTTCTTTCTCAACTGTTTACATTCACTTCAAACATAACTGACTGCGTTTACGTGAATACTCGCCAAGACCGGCGTTTTGACATTATTTTGTGTGTATTTGACTGTTTAAGTGCAATAAGCATTTATTGGGTACTTTCAGTTGGGAGGTGGCTGTCCCGAACCCTAACCCCTACTTTCATCTTGTGAAAATGATATTGAAATTATTTTTGCAATTTTTTCCGTTGTTGTTTTTAAAATATATATTTGATTTTTTTTTTAAAAAGTGAAGTTAAAAAAAAAAATATTTATTTTATATTTGATTTTAAAAATCATGAAACTTTATGTAAAAAATGTGTCCATGTCAATACTGAAACAGTGTATGTTTTAGTCCATTGGCTGAGACTGATTTTTGATCAGGAAATATTCATGTGTCCCTCCCTCTCATAGCCTCTCTTTCACAGTAGACAGATCCATCATTTTGAGTTAAATGTGTTCAAAAGTCTGAAAATCTGTGTGTAACTTTAAGGAACGTCACTACCAAAGGTGTTTGCCATTGCCAAACACCTTTTTTTCTGCATTTAAGCAAACTTTTTTGGGAGTTATTCCATAAAATGTAGTTTTTATGTGTGTACGACTGTTCAGAACTGTGCTGATTATCGTCTTTGAGCAGCTCAAAAGTATAGAAAATTGTCACTACCGAAACAGTCACGACTGAAACATGTCATCATTGTATCGGTGGTGATAAAAGGGAACACAAAATCATTCATTTGGGGAAATAAAAAAAGTTTTAGTACAGTTATGCAAATCATTAGTATTTTAATATATTTTAGTAGTGTTTTAGTATGTGAGTTAAAATTTTGTAATGTGATGTGGTCGCTGCCAACACATTACTGTCACTACTGAAACATGGGATGTTTTATCAAAAATAAAGTATATTGAATTATCAACTAAGATGTTATGATAGTGTTTGCTTCAGTGTATATTCAAACTAATGAATCCTTCACTTTGAAATCAGTATGATAAACTTTAAGCATTTCACAAAAAAAGATTGGATTTAAAATACAACAAATCAGATAAATTATACTTGAAATGTTGTTAAAATTGTAATTGATATTGATTTACCTGTGAAAACTTTTTAAAAAATAGCAAAAATATATATATGAAGTAGATACAATTTTAATAGGTCAATGTAACCCTTCTTATTAAAATATTTATTATTGTGTTTCGGTAGTGGCAAACTTTCTGAAAATACGATATGGAATTTAACTGCACAATTGCTAGAAATGTGTACCTTAGATTTACAGTTTGCATACATACAAAATTTGTGGAAAAATACACATTTTCATATATATACTGTATATTGGGTTTGGTTTTGTTCCTCCAAGTAGTTGCTGAATCTCAGCTAATGTGTTAAGCATATGCTGTCCGTGCAGCTGGCGGTGAGAATCGACTCATTAAGAAAGGTTACACTCTGAGGTTACATGACAAATCCAGACCTGAGGGAGTAAAGGGAAGGGTACGAGACTCCCTCAGCTGCCTTAGATAACTTATAATGGATTTATTATGTGTCTTTGATCCAGACAAACCTTTGCCAGACTGCAAAATGCAAGATGTGTGTATGTGTGTGTGTGTATCAGAGTCTGTTGAAATGCATGATACATGCAGACGCTGATGCTCGACTGTAGCGAGGTCACCCTGAATTTCTGCTGGAGGAGGAGTCATTCATCTTATCTGACAGACCAAGAGCTGACCTCACAAAAGAAAGAGTAATGAGGTAATGAAAGAGAGGAGTAATGGAAGGAAGGTTTGACCAGTATTACAGAGTTTTCTCTCAGATTTGACCCTTTCATCCTGAAGGTTTTGTTGAATCTGAGATGATATGTTCTTTAAACTCAGTAGGGAGAGACACACTTCAAAGCTGCCATTAACCTTTAGATGCCTCAATGAAGCATTTCACTGGAAAAAACAGGTCATAACAGCTTCAGTTGGTCAAGCTGGTCAACTATTTCAAGTGGTGGTGTATTAGTCTCAGTTGAACCACCAACAGTCTGTTCACTTGTCATTTGATGTTATCTTCTAGGTAACACTTTAGTATGGGGAACACATATTCACTGTTAACTATGACTTTTGCCTCAATAAACTCTTATGCTTATTAATAGTAAGGTAGTTTTTGTAGGGTTTGAGTTTAGATATTGGGTAGGATTTAGGGATGCAGAATATGGTCATGCAGAATAAGGCATTAATATCTTCTTTATAAGCACTAATATACAGCCAATATGCACGCTTTAAAGTGAAAATTGTTCCCCATACTAAAGTGTTACCATCTTCGATTATACAAAAGTTCTGATCTTTCGGATTTTTAGTGCCAGTAGGTGGTGACAAGTGACTGTCTTTATGAGTGAGTCGTTGAATCATTCATTCAAGTGTTTCATTCAAAAAGGCTGATTCATTCAGCTGCAACATGAGACCGTATACTTCTTGAGTAGGTACTACATTTGATTGGGAACAAGTATGTTCTATATAGTTTGAATGAAATCCGGACATACTACCATTCATCATGTTGTCACTGTCATGTGACCAACCAGCATCAGTTACGCTGCTTCACTGTCATTCATAAATCCTCTCCCGTGGGGAGATTAATGTGACTATTGTTGACTATTGTAGACTATTGTGTGTTGCAGCAGTTCTGCTTTGGATTTGTTTGGAACTATTTATGTTGGCAGCACAAAAGTAGACAAAGTAAGTGTCAATATTGTTTCTAAAATGTAAGTTACTCAACTGTAATCCTGCACACAAATTAGCAAGAGTTAGCTGAAACTTGTCTGACTAGGCACACAGGTCGTGTTTAAAATGTTGGAACAGTAAGTTCATCTGAGGAAAAATAAGTCAATATTTGTCAGGTTAGTGGCATTTTTGAAGCATATTCTGTTTTTATAAGGCACTTAATAGCGAGTAAACATGATATCTGTCATTCTCATTATTACAGTGTTCTTACAGTTATATGATGGATGATATTTACATTTGGCTGAATATGATTGGTCTGACATGCCTTTATGTAGTTTCAAACTAATTCTCTGTACCTGCGACTCAAAAAGTCCTGTAAACTGGATACAGTGTAATTGCTTTTATATGGTGAAGTTCTTGGCCAGAAAAACCTGCAAAGACCAAACTCCTGGTCACACGAGACTAAGTTCATAGTGCTTTCACTCGCTTTTGATATCACCAACATTCCCACTGCAGAAATCATTTGTTTTGTCAGTATTTTTGTCTTGTTTTCCAGTAAAATAACTTGCTTTTGTCTGAAGCACATAATGCGAAGTGTTCTCATGTTTAGGACAGTTTGGTTCATGCACTTTTCCTGCAGTAGCTTACTGTGCGTGGAAATGCGGATATAGAAGTGACTGGCGAATGTTTTTCATGCAAAGCGTGCAGATGTGATTAATGGATAATCAAATTCATTGTCTTTCATTCTGTATCACTGTTTTATCAGTTAGTTGTTGCAGATGTGTTTTGTGGAGCAGTTATGATGGTAAATGAGTACACAGATCCAGCCACAAGAGACCGAAAGATTGGGAGAAGCGCTGATCCACACACCCGTCCCACACACACACACATCAACCCAAACATACACACACACGGCAGAGAGCTGAGAGAGAATGATGGGGTGGCCTATTCATTATCAGAAAACTTCTGGCTCTCAGCCATTTCTTTTTTCTCTCTTCCTTCTGTTTCTTTAGTTTCCTTTCTTTGGCAACTTCTCCCCTCTCCTTATATAGCATGTTTTCTTAGTTAACTCAGTATATCTCCTTACTTACCCTTACGGTAAAGAAGTATACTTCAAGCTCATTTCATTAAGTATACTTAAGTAATGTTCAAGTATGTTTTAAAGTTTACTTTATGTAGTAAGTATACTGGTAACACTTTAAAATAAGGTTCATTAGTTAAACAATAGATAATGTATGAACTAACATGAACTAACCATGAGCAATACATTTGTTACTGGATTTACTAATCTTTGTTAACGTTAGTTAATGATGTTAACAAGATTTTAATAATGTATTAGTAACTAATTAGTAACAAATAACTAATGTTAACACAATTTTAATAATGTATTAGTAGATATTGAAATTACCATTAACAAAGATTAATAATAAATGTTGTATAAGTACAGTTCATTATTAGTTCATGTTAACTAATGTAGTTACCTAATGAACCTTATTGTAAAGTGTTACTAGTATACTAATATCAATGTACTTGTAGTATACTTGTAAGTGTACTATTTCAATACTACTTGGGGCTAAATTGGCTCACTTTTTAGTGTACAAAAGTATACCCTTAAATATACTATAAGTGTAACAGTAGTAAACTTTGAGTACACAACCAGTTCACAACTACATTCTTGGTTTTATTCCAACTATACTACAAGTGAACTTATAGGTATACCAAGAGTTTACTAGTTAAATACTTGTAGCACATTTTAGTTTATGAAAGTAACTAATGTTTAATGTACACTTTGAAGTGTACTCTCAGTAATCTACTAGTTTAGTAGTTTTATACTGCAAGTACTTGTAATTTTTCATCAAGTGAACATGACATCATACTTTTCTTTAAGTCAAAAATTTCAAACAATGTAAGTTTATAAGACAGTATCTAAAACTGTGTGAAATAGGCTACTCAATCAAAAGATTAAACAACTTCAACTATACAAGTATACTTAGAATACACTGTAAAAAAAAAATCCCAGTAAAATTTACGTTAAAAAAACGGCAGCTGTGGTTGCCAGAACTTTACCGTAAAAAATACGGTAGCAACGTTAAAAAAAATCTGTTAAATTTACGGTAAAATAACATATTTCATTAACTGATATAATGTTCATTTCCCAACCTAATGAAGTACTAATATCTGTTTTGTATCTTTATAATACACTGACAGTCACCAAACATAGTGGTGATTAGAGTCACATGATGAATCAAAGTTCATCACAAGCAGCTTTTCCACAAGCTGAGAAGGACAACACTAACATATAGAAGGTGCACACAGTGTCATTCACACACACACTAAACATCATCATGGTAACATGCATGAAATTTTAAAAATGCAATAAACATTAATTTAACAACATTAGATGTAACATAAAACCCTAATGTACATAACTGATTAGAAAAAAATGAGAAAAACTAAGAAGAAACATTTCAACGAAAATATATCAAATGTGAAGTGTCACGCAGGGAATTGTGGGAATGTCAACTGTAAATTTTTACAATGAATTGTTATTTTTCACTTCCAAAAACTGTGAATTTAACGGTATTTTACCGTAAAATTACATTAAATGTACGGTTAGATCTATTACCGTATATTCACCGTATATAGTACGGAAACTTAGTGTAAACCAATTAACGGTTTTTCACCGCAGCATTTTTACAGTCTTTTACTGTTAAAATCACGGTCATTTTTTACAGTGTACTTAATTATACTGTTAAGTATATCTCGATCAAAAGACTAGTACAAGTACAGGCTAAATACACTTAAACTTTTCTGTCAAAAGTATACAAATATAAGTCAAGTATACTTTCTGAGAAGTACATAAAAAGTAGACAGAAAGTATACTTATTTTTAGTTTAAAAGTATACTAACAGCACCCTTGAATAAACTTCATTGTTGTAAGGGCACTTACTAGACGTAGGGTACACACACCGACATCTCCCATCCAGAAAGCTTCCTGTGCTGTATTATCTGCTGGAGCCGAGCGTTATCATGGAGCGGCACGGAAAGGTTGTAGGAGAGGTGTCATTCACAAACATGCTCTGGGCAAGATACTGATATACAAACTGACAGGAGGAAGTAGAGGCTGGAGATAGTATTGACTATCATGGAAACTTATAAGTCCACAGTTGTCAGTTTTTCTTAAAGACACAGTTGTTCAGGAGCTTGTCCTTATTCTTTCACTTCAGTCTCATCCTCAGACACTCAATCATTTTTTTCAATTTTCTCAAAATTGATTGGTAGAAACTTGTCGCAGCGTTATTTAAATGAGCCAACTCTTCATAATAGATCAGAGAGCAACAGAGTTTCAATGATGTACTCGTCCCTAAACTAGGGCTCGCTATCACCAGCCGCCTCGATGTAGGACACACATCAAGACACATATGTTAGGATTCATTAAGTTGCAGACAGTGTATCTTAATTTCATAACAGTAATCGGATCTTGATTGAAACTGAGACCAGCGTGTCTGCAAAGTTTCTCTTGTGTCCATCACGGCACCTAACAGTTCTTTACTGGCATCAGTGGTTCCAAGAAGAACCTTTAACCTCCATGGAACCTTGGAAGGTTCTTTATAGTGGACAAATTCTTTAGATTGTCAAAATGTTCTTCAAATTAAGAATAATAGTTCTTTTAAGATCTGAAAGGTTCTTTCTGGAACCCAAAATGTTCTTCCTTTTGGAAGCTTTATTTTAGAGAATGTAAAGCAACTTTGACCGCGATTGTCTGTAAGATTCTTCTCAGAATAACCTGCAGATAGCTCTGCTTCTGTGAGACCGTGGTTTACCAAGCAGAGAGATCAGCTTAGTTTTGTTATATTTAGCTGTAGTTAAGGAACTATTAATCTTTTGACAGATGGATCAAGGTTGAGAAACGTGCGATCGTAGGTTTTCTGGCACGTACAGTTTTCGATCATAATAAAGCAAGTGTTTTGGCAGCTCAAGGATCTTTTGAATGTCTTCGAGCTGATGTCATTCTCGACGTTAGCATCAGCGACCGTATGACGGAGCGGCTGAACTATCCAGTGATGTAGCGTGAAATAAATGCGTTGCTCTGCGGTGTGTGCTTCCCTGCGGTCACCATAAATGGTCAAAACATGTCTGCTGGCTGCGGATGATACGAGATTAGAAAAATGTAGGCTTGGGTTTCAGTGCAAACAGAGTGCCAATCTTCACTGAGCAGAGGGGGTTTCTGGGTCTTCCAGATCGGAGAATCGCTCAGGAGATAGCAGCTGCGGAGGAAGTGTGTTTATGTGCGTGTCGGCCCGTTTTTGTGTGTTTGCATGTGTGTGTGTGTGTGTGTGTTCTCGCATGAATAAAAGTTCACACTCTGTGAGTAATGCCCTCATTGTACTGATGCCTCTTGTCTTAGGTCAGATTCCAGCACTGTTTCCTGTGTGAGCCCTCAACCGGGTGTGCAGGTGCAGAAAAAGAGGGATTGTGTTTGTCGGAAAGAAAGGGGGAGAGAGATGGTAGGCATGAAAAGAGAAAAAGGGATGTAGAAATGTGGGAAGATTGAGTGCCAATGTGTGTGTGTGTGTGTGTGTGTGTGTGTTTGTGTTGTGCAGTTGAGTCACTGCAAGCAGTGAAGACGTTTTCACATAGAAAACAGCTATTTTAAATTGTAATAATATTTCACTGTTTTTACTGTTTTTATATTTAAATAAATGCAGCCTTGGTGAGCAGAAGAGGCTCTTTTAAAAACATTAAAAAATCTAACCGACCCAAACTTCTGAACGTTAGTGCATGTGAAGGTCTTCGCACCTTAAAAAAATAAATACGACCTCACGTTGTGTCAATCACGTTTACGCACTGCCTCCGAAACCTTCGTCTGTTAGAAAAAAATTTGGATCAGGTTCAATTTTCTGCATTTTTTGCATCTGTATCAAGCATTTTGAGAGTTGTTTTGACAATTCAGAGCCACCGTTCAAGCGCCAAAATCCAGAAGTTGATCCACTTCGTCTCGCAGCACAAAACACTGTATGACAAACAAAGTGCGAAATACAAAGTGACAGAATATAAAGGTTTTTATGACTGTATGTAACATCAGTATTTCCTACACCTACAGTGATTATTTTGGGATAATCCCACAACTCCATGATAAGGAGGTGGAACTCTCCTTCCTCTCCACGCAATCTCAGGATTGGATGGACCCAATATTTCAACTTTCTTTTTCTCTTTTTAAGAAGAGAGAGGACAACTAAATCATCCTCACTGCTTGAAGGCTTTTGTATTGTTTTCTGCATATTTTCACAACGGATTAATTAATACGCATCGGACTCAGTGTGGAAGGTTTCTGTGTGTGATGAATTTTTAGGATGACGAATATGAAAAAACACATGCAAAAATCAGTGCGCAAAGACTCTTTTCTGTAAAAAAAAAACAATATGAAGAAAAAAAACTTTGCTTTTTGCAAAAAAATACAGTTATACAACACTTTAACAGGGGTTGAACACCCACCAAGTGCCAAATGTGAGTAAAAAGTTACCGGCCAACTAATTCTTAATCATCTGAGCGTCTACTAATGAACACATCTGCCAGTACTTGTGGGTTTTCTGATGATTTCTCATCGGAAGTTTATCTAGAATGACTAATGTTTGTTTTTTTTCTCCAGAACTCCATGTGGGAACACATGTGGAACTTTCCTCAAATGCAAAAAATAAGAAGAAAATATGCACAGTGTGTCTTTGTGTTGTGTGACAGGTGCGGTTTCTGTGAGACTCGTTTCGTGTGTGACACCATGACCTGTGCTGTTCCTCACAAACATGCATAAAAACAGATAAATAATAATCCTAAAGAGATATTTATGAGTAGTAAATTTGCCTGATTCACCCACTATTGGCAGGTGTGGTAAAAAAAATATATATTTTTAAACCTGGCTACAGTGTTATATTTTCCCTGAACTCAAGCGTTTGGTATTCTCAGTCGGCTGGTTTGAATTAGTAGCAATGTCCAGTTTGCAAATGAACAGTTATTTTGAGCTTTTCCAAACTGATTCATGAAGTGGCCTGATTCAGTCAGACAACTAATAATAATAAACAGTAGAATAAATTAAAGTTATTTTTTGCAATTACCATTTTGCATTAAAAAAAAGTTTAAAAGCTGCTTGCTGTGAGTTTAACTAGCTGCTTTAGAGCAAATTAACAGCTTATATTTCACAGATATTATAAAATATAAAATTGTTTCGATGTAGCACAGCACTTTTCAGATGATAAAAAAAAAAATGTGCCTTATATTTCGGAAAATACTGTACTTTTGCAATAGAGTACCATAGCTAGTAGTCTATCTAAGCGCTTTCTGTACAGGACAGCTTTCAGCTTCGTTTTTCAGTGTAGTAGCTTATCTTGTAGTTTGTTAAATGGTTAGTGGATGGCACACTAGGCTTAGACACAGTGAGAGAAAGAGAGAGGAGATGCTGGCAGGAATAATGGAGCTTCAGAGGCTGCGTGCTGAGAGCGGCTCTTGAAGAAGAGGGCTGGTGCGGGGCGGTCCGGCTGGGCACAGGACATCCTGGCTCGGATACTGTGTGCTGCTCAATGCCCGCTCTGTCTGGATCCGGCCATAACACTCCTGCACAACAGAGCAGGACAGTCAAGAGACAAATAATAGAGTTTGAACTGGGTCACAGCGGGCCAGTAATGAGCTACTCTCCTCTTTGTGTCTCTCCCGGACTTTATTTCCTGCTGGAAAACCAGATCATACCAGATTAAGGTGGATTTTGGAACATTTGAGCTGGTAGACAGTAGATTTTCTACCAGCTCTTACCAGCTGATGGCCTGCAGGCCATGACACACCAATGTCGTTGAGTGTCTGACAGCACTAGTCGGACCTCTTACACCCCTGTGACCAGACGAAATGCGACAAGATTCCAGCGACAATCAATGTGTCCGTCCACACCAGACACGGTACGACTATGAGACGTAAGAAAATCAATCAAAAATCACAGCCAATCAGACGAGTGTGTGGGCGGAGTCTCTCTGCAAGAGCACTGCATTCGCAACTAATCCAAAATCACAGCCAATCAGAAGAGCGTGTGGGCGGAGTCTCTCTGCAAGAGCACGGCACTCGCGACCGAATCGATCCAAAATCACAGCCAATCAGAAGAGTGTGTGGGCGGAGTCTCTCTTTAAGCGCACTGCATTCGCAACCAATCCAAAATCACAGCCAATCAGAAGAGTGTGTGGGCGGAGTCTCTCTGCAAGCGCACTGCATTTGCAACCAATCCAAAATTACAGCCAATCAGAAGAGTGTGTGGGCGGAGTCTCTCTGCAAGCGCACTGCAATCGCAACCAATCCAAAATCACTGCCAATCAGAAGAGCGTGTGGGTGGAGTCTCTCTAAGCGCACTGCATTCGCAACCAATCCAAAATCACAGCCAATCAGAAGAGTGTGTGGGTGGAGTCTCTCTTTAAGCGCCCTGCATTCGCAACCAATCCAAAATCACAGCCAATCAGAAGAGCCTGTGGGTGGAGTCTCTCTTTAAGCGCACTGCATTCGCAACCAATCCAAAATCACAGCCAATCAGAAGAGTGTGTGGGCGGAGTCTCTCTGCAAGCGCACTGCATTCGCAACCAATCCAAAATCACAGCCAATCAGAAGAGCCTGTGGGTGGAGTCTCTCTTTAAGCGCACTGCATTCGCAACCAATCCAAAATCACAGCCAATCAGAAGAGCATGTGGGCGGAGTCTCTCTGCAAGTGCACTGCATTCGCAACTAATCCAAAATCACAGCCAATCAGAAGAGCGTGTGGGTGGAGTCTCTCTTTAAGCGCCCTGCATTCGCAACCAATCCAAAATCACAGCCAATCAGAAGAGTGTGTGGGTGGAGTCTCTCTGCAAGCGCCCTGCATTCGCAACCAATCCAAAATCACAGCCAATCAGAAGAGCATGTGGGCGGAGTCTCTGCAAGTTTATTTCACATTTATTTCAATGTGTTACTTGCTGTTTCTTTGAAATTGTTTGTGAAATTTACTAGAAATTTCAATGGGAAACTTTTTTTCAAAGTAAATCCTGTGGTTCAAGTTCAAATCCACTCTCTGTTTCCGTTTCACATCACCTTTGTCCTTCTGTCTGTTTTTTTTCTTTCCTGTTTCTCTGTTGCTGTCATTCTTCTGTTCATCAGTGTCTTCCTCCTTCCCTCTCTGTCGTCCTCTGGCTTGCTGTTGACCTTTTTCACAGTTAATAAAATGCAACTATCAGTCTGTTCTCCCTGCAGCGAATACACTGACACAAAGACAAAAGTTCTCCAGTCATTCAGTTATTGTAGCCGCTGCGGTGTGGATATCCGGGGATTTCCTTTCCAACACTGAAATGCTGAAAGTCCCACTTGTGGTTTATGGAGATTCTTTCAACAAGAATAATCTCCAAAATATGTTCCTACATGCCACTCATTGTCACTGGTGAAAGTCAGTATCTGTTTAGATAAACAATGCCGGGTGGTTTTGTGGATGAATATCACAGAAAACATGACTGGGTCATATTTCACTCCAAAATGAAAAGGAATATATATGACATTATATTTTGCCAAAGAAAATCAAGTTTTTTTAGGACCTTTAAGACATTATTATGCACATATGCATTCTTCTTTCAAGAGCCACAATAATACCAAACGGTACCCACAAGGATAGTAAAACCTGAAATCACCTACACTGTGGGGACCAGCCAGCAGTCCCCATGGGGGAAATGGATTAATAAACATACTAAATTATGTTTTTTTTTAAAATGTAAAAATGGCAAAGTGTTCTGTGATGGGTAGGTTTAGGTGTAGGGGGACAGAATATACAGTTTGTACAGTATAAAAACCATTACGTCTATGGAGAGTCCCTGATTCTGAACCAGACGTGTGTGTGTGTGTGTGTGTGTGTGTGTGTGTGTGTGTGTGTGTGTGTGTGTGTGTGTGTGTGTGTGTTTGGTCTAGAAAAAAATGCAAAGTTTCACAGGTGGAGACAGCCTTAAAGTTATCAAGATAGATCTGTCTCAGTCAGCTTTTAATAAGTAAATATTACCTTAAAACACAAGAGAGAGAGAGAGAGAGAGAGAGAGAGAGAGAGAAAACACACATACCTACCATAAAAAGCACTCTAAAAACACACAAATATATTCACACATTGCACAAATATATAGGGAGTACATACTAAACACTCCCATAATCACACAAACATCACACACTCTCTGCCTTACACCTTACACACACACACACACTCAAACCCACACACACACACACACACACACACACACACACACAGGTACTACAACTGACATACAAAAATGTACACAAACACACACCCTTTACCAAACACAGCACCAGCCCTCAAACACACATAAAACTAGATCCAGGAAAAACCTGCCTGAGTACACACACACACACACACACACACACACACACACACACACACACACACACACACAGAGAGAGAGAGACCTTACAGACACAAGTCTTTTATATACAAATTGAAGGCAGTTTTGCTCAAGCACATGATTTTGACGCAGCCGTTCGATTGGGTCAAACTAAGAGGACAGTTGCATTTTATCCCCGAGACTCAGTGATAATGACAGTTACATTACATTTCTCAATCTGCATTTTTCCAAACTCGTTCTTCTCTCTTTTCTCATCGCAAATCAGCTCGGAGAGGCATTGATTTTAAATAAAAATGTATAAAATATTCAAAAAGTGGAAATAAAGTACCTAACTGTTATATAAGAAGTGTTATAAGTGTTTATCGGGAAGGGTTACGTCCCAATAAGGCAGTGTCCATTTATGATTTTAATAAATATAATCATATTTCTTATTATTGCATACTGTTTTATAATGTATAGTATACTACAATACACTGAGGTGCAAATAGCTGCTGCCTTCTTTTAAACCTTTTAAAGAGGTGTTTGATCATGATTTCACTTTTTTAACTTTAGTTAGTGTGTAATGTTGCTGTTTGATCATAAACAACATCTGCAAAGTTACGACACTCAAAGGGAGATATTTTCTTTTACAGAAATCGATTTTTAAGGACTACAACAAACAGCTGGTAGGGACTACAACAAGCTTCTTCCTGGGTTAGTGACATCACTAACCCCAAATTTACATAATCCCCGCCCCCAAGAACACACAACAAAGGGGGTGAGGCCATGTTGGGCTGCTTTAGAGAAGAGGAAGAGTTGTTGTAGTAGAGTGTTGTTGTTCATGCCGTCATTTTACACCGGACTGCTTCACAAACGAGGGTCAATTCAACACAAAAGATGAACATGACGGCACATGCTAGTGGATGAGTTGAATCAACTCCACAGCAACTACATCAATTTATCCACTAACCATTCAGAAACGTCCAGTTTCATTCTAAAGGTTGTAACTTCTTCCTGAGTCTCTCCATCAGTGTCGACTCCGGTTTGAACAATGTAAGGCTGAACACCGTTACTGACAATCCTCATTTTGTCTGCGTGAGATTCTCCAGCTTTGTTGTTGTTGAGCAACCGAAGCACGAGCTGTTTCCTCTTCTGGAAAGGAGCTGCTCATTTGCATTTAAAGGGACATGTTTCTTCTGCTCATGTGGGTGATGTAGGTTTGAGTCTCTACACTTTTCCCAATGACTTCCTGTCTCTCTGGACTGTGTCTAGCAAATAGAAGTGGCAAAAGCCAAAAAATGAGATGAAAGAATTTAATTTCTTTGCTCATTAAGAGCATCTAAAGTTTAAAAACCCTTCAGGCATGTTTATATATTGGACAGAATGACAGAATCATTATCTCTCTCTGGAGAATCCCTGAGTGTAAGTTAATAAAGCTCCAAATGAGCAAGTACACTATAATACAACACGTCCATCACTCCTTCCTATCTTTATTATTTCTTTGCATTTTGTGGATTTTAGTCTCAATCCCCTATATCACAGACAACAAAAGAAATGTTGACGCTATTACACTTGAAACTAATATGCAAATGCATGTGTATGTGTGTGTTCTGGCACTTGAAGGAAGTATGACAGCAGTATTACACATGAAAAGATACAGAAAGTGGGAAAAGAGAGTCAGACTGAAGCCCACACGATGTCCAGTTGGGGTTTGTTGACTCATGTGGTTATTGTTGAGACTGTGAGGGCTCAGTTTACTCCGTCTCTCAATCACTGACTTCCTCTTGGAAATTGCACGGACTCTCCCTTTCAACTCTGCTGAAAATATGGATGGATTAGCAGATATTAAATAGCACTGAAAGGAAGATTGTGCATCTCATGTCTTGACCTTATTCATTGCAATTTCTTACCTGGTCAAGGATAATGAAACTATATGTAGTTTTTTCTTAACAAACCTCTACCTTTCAGGCAGTGTGCTGTGCATCATGATCTCAAGATCAGCTGGTGAACAAATAAACATCACACATCTGCTTTGAAGATTTTTTCGAAAATCCTCTTACATTTGCATTTTTTCACACTGTTGGTCCATAAGAAACTCCATGTATCGCACACATAATCCCAGGTTGGGATAATCATGTACAAAGTGGGAAGCCAGTGAAATGGGCTGATAGTGTGGCAGTTTGACTCGTGTTTTGTGCTGTAAATCCCTGTGGATCAGCGGATCTGAGCGGGTTAACCAGCGTTCACTGGTTGTAGCACACCAAACACCGACTGATGTGTTAGTCACCCAAATATCCCGAAGGTGTTTACAGAGCTAAATCTTTTTAAGTGCTTCTGTAGACTTTTAGAAAATCTACAAGTTTAACACTTTAATTTGTAATTGTCTAAGTAAGCCACAGTAAGTTAGAAATGGATAAACATAAATCACAGGAGAATTATGTCATTTTTCTGATTGTATTTAAATAACAAATGTAGTTTCCGGCATCTTAAATGATGTATTGTGCAGTGTTATTTTAGTATTATTTATACACTATTGTAACATTTTTTAAATGTAAATTTACATTTTTACATTTTCAGTTATCATTTTAATGTGATTTTTGTCATTTTTTTTATTTTTGCACTTTGACCGTTTATTTACACGACAACTAGAGCTGCACGATTAATCATTATAAGATTGCGATCTCGATTCAAACACCCACGGGATTTCATTCCTAAATGACAACGATTTGCCCATCTATTAAACTTTTGATAAAATCACACAGGAACATTCAGATCTGTGTCGGTGCTGCCGCTTATCCAGAGAGAGCAGTTGTCATGTATAGAAATGAAACAGCTTTTAAACCACACCGTATCATTATCTGTGTGATACAATAATTCATATTATCACAGAAATACTGGGATAAAAGTTTATAGTTCTGATATAAACACTGATGTCTATGGTAGTGTTTAAAATACAGCAAATCACCTTAAGAAAATAACATGGCATTTCAAATAATTGAATCGATTACATCATTTAGCCACCAGGTGGCAGGGTTGCTACTCAAAACTAGCCCAATTGCATTTTCAGGTAAAAATCACCTTGTGGGGGTAAAATCCAATTTTTTTTGTTGGGGTTCCCCTGGTAAAATTTGCATTCCACTGGCTAAATATCATGTTACTTTGGGGTCGCTTCAACCCGCGGACACTGAAAATGAAATGAAAATGAAAACCCGTGGCAAAGTGTTAAAATAGCCCAATTCCAGGGGAAGACCATGGACTTGGCAACACTCGACAAGTGACTGTTAAAAATGTATTTGACATTGAATCATTCATAGAAGAGAATCAAGAATGCTGATTCATCCAGTAATGAAACAGGTAAAGTCTTTATGAGTGAGTCATTGAATCATTCACTCAAACCAATATTCATTTTTAAATAGACTGTCTGCAGCAATTAACATTTTGTCAGAACCTCTAGTAATTAACATTTTATTTTATTTAGCTGCCTGTGTAGAATCATGAGAGAATCGTGATCTCAGTTTGAAACATAAAAAATGTGTTTTTCAGTTTATCCAGAATTGTCTTTTGGGGGCCTGAAAATGCTAACTTTTGATGACAGGTTTTAAAGTGCATGTTTTTGAAAAGATACCATTATTGTCTCTATGTAAACTACAAAAAAACATGAATTTGTGAAAAAGATGACATCATGCATTACATGTTCAGTCTATACATCGCCAACTACTGGCCTGGCATAAATAATACAGCGTTTTTAATTGTTTACACGGATCCCTGTGAATGGTGTTTGTTTTGACAACGTTGTCATCTGGACATGAAAAGTGCAAATCATTTTTTTTCAGTTCACCTTTCAGTTTTTAGTTATTATCATGTAAATGTACCCTTTGTTAACAATAATAGCTGCAGTATTGTGCTTAATATGCTGTGCTGAAATGACATTTTAAACATTTTTAAATAAAATGACAATCTTCATCTTTTTATATACTAATTGCACACAATTAAATAATATTTTCACTATTTACCCAGATTTCTTCGTCGTGTCCTTCATAAACTAGTTGGTTGTAGTGGAAACAAAACCACATCTGTGCAACGTGTAAATCATTTTCACACAATAAATGCTGAAATAGTTGATTTCACTCTTTATTCATAAAATCATCACTGTGATACATGTAATAAGTCATATTTTACAGATTTTCATATTTTACAGATTGAAGGTCTGGCTCTGGGACGAGAGTAAAACAATAAAATCTGCACATACAAGGCATTTAAAAAAAATAGCCACAATAAATTATGAAGGCATAATAAAGCAAAAAAACATTCCCAGATGGTTTTAATATGACCTTCATGTAACAAAAAGAAAACAGTTGAAGTCTATGTAATAAAAATCAAAATCAGACATAAAAGTCATGGCTGAAGAAACACCCAGCACTCGTATCCCACACGTTTACAGTTCCAGGACTTGGAATCGTCTTGATTTGTATCTGAGCCTGTTGTGCAAAAAGATGTTGTGATATCCCAGCACCGCCTGCTTGTTCTCAGACAGACTAATAGTTCAGCCAAACACATGCTGGAGGCATTGTGTAGCGTGTGCTTTCTGGCTGCATAAACTACATGGACTATATACTTCTCTGTAGCAGGAATCGCAAGATTTTTCAGGAGTGTGTGTGTGTGTTCCTCTGCCACAGGAAGTGAGGCGGTGAGGAAATGCCTCCACACAGGAGGAGGTGTGTGTACTTGTGTTGACAGGAATCAGAGCGTGAATGAAGAGGATTTGCCTGCAGTTTCAATAGAACAGAATTAGCAGCGTTCACATGACTGCATGAGTTCAGCACAGACAAAACGTGAGAACAGGCTAGACCTGTCTTTAGGAGCTGGAAACACACACACACACACACACACACTTGATGGAAGGAAATCTTTTTTTGTCTTTGTTTGAGTTTGTTTTGAGCACACATACAGCTAATTTAACGTCATTGTGCATGTCATCTTAGGTTTATATAGGCAAACACAGAACGGTCGGTTCACTGAGGGTAGAATCATACTTTGTTTGTGATATTTGGTTGGTGTGTGCAGTCATCATATGATGTCAATGTGTAGTTTTCATCACATGTTCATGTTTTAGACTCAAGCGTTGATGTCTTGTAGTTCATCTGCTTTATCATGGCTCTCTCAAAAGCCGAGAGGTGTGCTGCTTTGAGGTCAAAGGTCACTCAGTGGGTGTGATTTCAGGTCATGTGAAAGTGGAGCCAATTCAGAGCCAACTTTAAAGATGACATTAAATCAAAATCTGTTTACGGTCTTAATAAATGTCGCTTTTCCATAGTTTTTCATTAGACAGACGTGTCTGACCGATGCGCTCGTGTTTCGCATCTTTTGCAGCATCACAGTTCTAAAAACCCTCTTCTCTAGTTAAAAGCAGTTTTTCTGCATGAATCGCCCTTTTCTGTGCAGTTCATTCATGTTATTTATAAAATTCAATTTATATATTTTTTTCATAATTTACAATAAATTATTTAAAATAAAAAATAATTCAAATGTATGGTAACACTTTATTTCGCAGTGTCTTATAGTATGTTACATGTAGTTACTATAGTAATAACTATAAATTTTGCATAATTATGCAACTAACCCTAAACCAAACCCTAATCCTAAACCTAAGTACGTGTAGTTAATTATTATTACTCAGTACCTAAATGTATAATTACACTGTAACACGGACACCTTAAATTAAAGTGTAACCAAATGTACTTTCTGTGCATCTGAAATGACGTTTAGTTTTTAAGTAAATTTGAAGAGTTTGGTTCTAAAATGCAATAAACGCCATTAAAAAAAAAAAAAAAAAAAAAAAAGAGTTTCCGCCAAAATCAGTAAAAGTCATTTATTAATTTTGTCATTTATTAAAATGAGATATCTGTCCTATTATTCTGTCATGTTTTCTCCCTTTCTTTCCAAAAGAAAAAAAAGTCATTTATTAATTTTGCACAAAATGCGATATCCGTCGTGTTATTCTGTCATGTTTTCTCCTTTTCTTTCCAAAACGCGACAAACGCCAGTCTCCCTTCTTATTTATATTTATAGCGTTTTGGAACCAAAATCTTCATTTAGTGTACTACGCTGGAAAGCAGAAAGGAATTTCTAACGTCCTACTTGGAAAATTGCAAACAGAATGGTGATTTTGGAAAGTGGGGTTGAAATTTATGAACATATGCAAGATTCTCTCAAAGTTATGAACAAACCTTCTTCCAGTAACGTTAATATAACGTCTGTTCAAAGCTATCTGGTCTTTTATAATGTTCTTAAAACATTAGCACAAAAACATTATTTATTATTATTGATGGAACTGCAGTCCGTAAGTTTTGCCTCTTTGTCGCCATCTCTGTTTGAAACCTGCAATTGCAGTTATTTGTGGAATTATCGTCTTTATGTGGATTGTGCTTCGGCACGGCTCCTCAGCGGATGAATCTAATGTTTGCTGTCAGTCACCGCTCTGATGTGGATACTGTACTTCAGAACCACAGATTCTACGTCTTGGAAGTATGACCAATATAAGAATTTTCACCGGAAAATGTCACCTGAACAAGCAAGTGTCTGCCACTTTTGTTCTGACCAACTGAGGAAAAAAGCATAAATCGCGCTGTCAATGATGATTAAATCTAACAATGGCTTAGCTTAGCTCATATCACATCAAACCGTGCAAATTATTATTATTGTTATACTTTGTTCTCAAATTGTTAATGTTATCAACATCAGCATTGCATGATTATGTGTATTTAGTGTGTATTAGCGTTACCTGTAGATTTCAATTTCTGTAGCCACTCCGCAGTCCTTTTGCTTTTGACTACAGTTGAATCTCCTGTTGTCACTGATGATTGTCATTTGAATCTTTCTGGATTACACTCCGCCATCAAAATGATAAGTTTAATTATTGCAGCTGCTGTGAGGAAAGGATAAAAATGATTTGCCACCTGCAGCATCCTCATATGATTTAGCCTCTTAGCTGGGACTCGTTCCTTTCTGTTTACATACATGATGTAATGACGCAAAGACGAAATGCTGCATGCTCCAATTTCCCAGACTGCAGCTTTAAAGGATTAGTTCACTTTCAAATTAAAGTTTCCTGATAATTTACTCACCCCCATGTCATCCAAGATGTTCATGTCTTTCTTTCTTCAGTCGAAAAGAAATTACATTTTTTAATGAAAACATTCCAGGGTTTTTCTCCATATAGTGGACTTCACTGGAGCCCAAACGATTGAAGGTCAAAATTACAGTTTGAGTGCAGCTTCAAAGGGCTTATCTAGAGAAACCATCACTCATTTTCTTATTAAAAAAAATAAATAATTTTTTATAATTTTATAATTTTAAATAATTTTTAACCATAAATGTTCATCTTGAACTAGCTCTCTTCTTCTTCTCTATTTGAATTCCAGCAGTGTAGACACTGCTCAGTGTATTACTGCCCTCCACAGGTCAAAGTTTGAACTAATTGTTATATACTTGCACTAGCATATTGTATATGACAATTTAGTTCAAACTTTGACTTGAGGAGAGCAGAAATACACTTAGCAGTGTCTACACTGCTGGAATTCAAATAGAGAAGAAGAAGAAGAGAGCTAGTTCAAGATGAGCATTTATGGTTAAAACATATAAAATTTTAAAAATTGTTTAGAAAAAGAGTGATGGTTTCTCTAGATAAGACTCTTATTTCTGGTCTGGGATTGCTGTAAACTGTAATTTTGACCTTCAACCCTGGAATCTTTTCATGTTTAAAAAAAAAAAAAAAAAAAGCTTACTACTTGTTTCAGAAAGTTCAGAGAACAATCAATCATAACTTCCCTTAATGTTTGCAAAATGATAAAATGTAACATTCCCTTAATGTTTTCTCCAATGTTCACCCTCACCCTTTACCCATTACTCCAAAAAAAGCGTTTTTAAAACATTTAATAAACTGGATGTTTTGAAGATTCAGGAGAACATTCAGAAATGATGTTTTCATAACTTAATGGGAACATTTGCATACATATTGTTTTTAGCTGGATGGAAACATCCAGACATGTGTACTGTTAATGATGCACTTCACTCAAAAAATGAACATGATGTCACCAATGGTGACCTTATTGCTCTTAAAAATTCCTTTGTCTTCCACAGAACCAAAAAAATAAATTAAATTATGGTAGCAGATGATTGTTCATATGCGAAACAAATGCTAGCATTGCATTTTTGTTTTGTTTTTTTGTAGAAACAACAGAATGCAACAGAATATTTGCGCCCCTGAGAAGCTCTCTGCACATCCCTCTGGATACACATACACTGGATTGATTTTATTATCCTAATGTACTTCATGCATGAAGCCTGAGAGTTCATCATGAACCCCCAGCTTCTGTTTAATGCTGAGATTAGTAACATGATTAACACACATCATTAACGTCTGGACAGATACTGTAATGTAACACACGCAAAGAGCCGCTGAATGCAGTTGGCTTTCGCAAGGCAACATTTCAAAGCCACCCTTAGAGAACAGTACAGTTTAACAGGTACAGTGGATTATAATACATATCCTACACTGTTCAAAAGCTTGGGGTCAGTAAGATTATGGCCATATGAAGACAGTAAGTTCTGCTCTGTATGCACATGGATGGCAGAAAATGATGTGACATAACTATCAGCAAAGTACTGTTTTTTAATACACCCAGACTGTACGTTAAAAGGACAGTTACAGCTGAAAAACACTCATTCATGCAAGCACTGCTTTTCAACCATTGTAAATGTATTTCTGTACAATCTTTGTTTGTTTTTATAAACTGAAAGATGAGTCAATATATATAATAGTCTGTGGTAATCGACATCATACCGCAGATGCTGTCAATAGATTGTGTTTCCTTTAAATGTGTTTCCTCGCGAGCAGTCGTGTTGTAGCAGTGATTCAGCTGATGGGATGTTAATGGTTGTGTTTATAATGTTTGCAGTTGCTGAAATTCTTTGGCTTGTAATTAAGTCAAGATTAATAAACATGCTGAGTTTATTACTTACATAAGGGTTATGAATCATTGTAATTGTCCTAGACAAAACTACATTTCTACATTGACAGTGTGTGTGAACGATAGAGGTCTATAAGCAACTGACGTTAAAGGCATCAACATCCATTTCTTGATCTAAGTGCCCTTCAAAAAATGATCTGCTCGCTGGTATAAAATCTACTATAATAAAATGATTTTTTTGTGACATACACTGCTATTCAAAAGTTTATTTTAATGTTTTTGAAAGAAGTTTCTTTTGGTCAATAAGGCTGCATTTATTTGATGAAAAATACAGTAAAAACTGTAATATTATTAAATATTTTTACAATTTAAAATAACTGTTTTCTATGTGAATGTGTTAAAATGTAATTTATTCCTGTGAATTTTCAGCATCATTACTCCAGTCTTCAGTGTCACATGATCCTTCAGAAATCATTCTGATATGATGATTTGATGATCAAGAAACATTTCTGATTATTATCAATGTTGAAAACAGTTTTGCTGCTTCATATTTCTGTGGAAACCATTATACATTTTTTTTTTTTTCAAGATTCCTTGACTTAGAAATTCAAAAGAACAGCATTCATTTGAAATCTTTTGTAAATGAAAAATGTCTTTACTGTGACTTTTGATCAATCCAATGTCAAAGTCCTTGCTGAATAAAAATACTGCACATTTTACTGCCCCCCCCCCCCCCATTAAAAAGAAAAACTATACCAAAATCTATTTAAAATACATTTATCTCATACTAAGTATACTTCAAATCCATTAACATATTTATTGGCGTATCACTTAAAGAGTTAGTTCACCCAAAAATGAAAATTCTGTCATTTATTACTCACCCTCATGCCGTTCCACACCCATAAGACCTTCATTCATCTTCAGAACACAAATTAAGATATTCCTTCCTGAAGCAGTGTTTTGAAATTGGCCATCACTATATAAGTCGTTATTTTGTTTTTTGGCGCACCAAAAATATTCTCGTTGCTTTATAATATTAATATTGAACCACTGTACTCACATGAACTGATTTAAACATGCTTTTAGTACATTAATGGATCTGGAGAGAGGAAATGTCATTGTTCCCTCACTGAGCCATTGGATTTCATCAAAAATATCTTAATTTGTGTTCTGGAGATGAACGAAGGTCTTATGGGTGTGGAACGGCATGAGGGTGAGTAATAAATGACAGAATTTTCATTTTTGGGTGAACTAACCCTTTAAGACTTACTGATATAAAATTATAATGCAACTTTATTTGTAGTATTTCTTTATTGCACAATGCACATTTCTTAATACTATACCTAAAATGTATAGTTTTTTATAGTTTTTAATATTACTATTAATAAGGATTGTAGGATCTTTGTATAATATCAAACTTTAAATATTTAAAGTGTTCCTAAAGTACACTTGCAATAGTTCCACTTCATCACAATCAAATATACTTCAGTACATGTTTATCTGTTGGATCTCAGCACTACTGACGCACAATTAAAGTGCATTAAGTACAAAATTAGTTGTCCCAGTTTAGCAAGACTTTAAGTATACCAGTTTAGTAGGGTATTTTTATTAAGCACATAAATATGTAAATGTATTTGTAGTATACTTAGCGTGAAATAAATGTATTTCAAATACATTTTAGTATATTTTTTTCACTAGGGCCCACGCTTTTGAATGGTAGTGTATTTTGCAAAAGATTTGCCCTGAGAGTGGTGTAATAACAGTATCTACCAGCAGGGGTTAACTGGACCAAACCTTGACCCCTCATGTGTTACTAAAGAGCCTAATTACATCTTGTTCACGTCCTGTGCTCTTTATTTCATCAGTTGTGAGGCGCTCCGTCACGTGTGCGAGGTGTAGTTGTTGCCAGAGACCCTCTGCGCTTCTCAGAATCTGCTTCCTGTCGCCACACGAACCGTTCACGGCTGCTTTCCTCTTTCCTCTGAGCTCTTCAGCAGGAAGGAGATAGGAAACAAAGAACCCACTTCCTGCGCTGGACGCCAACATTCCGGACAATAGAGAAGGAAATGCTTGGTAACTAGAGGAGTTCGCTGTCCCAGCTTTCCATCAATCTCTCATTGTCTGCCCTCTCCACTGCCCTTTCAGTCTTTGTTGTTAGTTTATTACGCTTCAGTCTGTGGCGGAACAATGTTTTTCTAGTATTAGCGAGCCAATGGGATCGGCCTCTTCAATCAAAGTCATCTTTGAAAACGTTAACATGCTGTCACAGATTTGTGAGCTACAATTTGATTTGAGTCATCAATCCTGCACTGTTTCAAGCCCGACCCCTCGTACCAAACATCCCGTGTGTGTGTGTGTTTATTAGCGGAGGCAGTCACCATGGAGACCTTCCAGAAAAGGGGGAGGGGGGCCAAACAGAGAGGCACAGATGCTTTAAGTCTGTGTATAAATCAACACCATAAAAATCCTGCGGGATCCAGATGCCGTTCCTCTCTGGAACAATGCGTGTGGCGGGCTGAGACGCCACTGGACTTGATTCATGCTCCTGGACCCTCGGGATACACGTCTAAGATGGGTTTGATCGCTCAAAGAGCGCTGCCTCCCTCCAGACTCCTCCGGCCCTTCAAAAGCATTCTGAGGTCTGCTGGAAACTCGAGGTCAGGTGGACCCACGGGAGCGTCAGGGAGAATATTGGTATATTGGAAAACACTTTACTCAAATTTTAAAAAATGAATGTGATGCATAAGACTAGATGTATGACAGGCAAATTTGAAAACTGGCTTTTCCAGAAGATACTCAGTGGGGATAGAAACTGACAAAAATGACTCTGAATGATTTACAACACATTTGATTCTTTTAGCAGTTCATATGTAACACCATACCAAAATAGTCTGACAGGGTTTTCTTGCACTGATGAATCTACAGTGCTACGGAAAAAGAAATAATGATTTAGTTGTGTGCTTGTTTCTCAATTGAAGCACAGTAAAAACATGAATTGACAACACATCTTTCTATTACATTATCCATGTTGGTTGATTCACAAATAAATGACTCTTATGAGCTGGGTCTTTTAATGAATTGGTCAAAACGAATCACAATGAGTCATGGACAAACTCTGACTCTGTGAATCTGTCGGAGCGGTTACTGAATGACCTCAAATCATTACTTTCTTCATGTGTGACTCGAAATATACCATGCTGATTTAACTTTTTTCATGAAAGTGAAATCAGTGTAAATACTGACTGGCTGTTCATATGGCAATATGGACCCTTGTGAAAAAAAAAATGACTGTGTAGCATTCTTTTAATACAAGTGCATATTATGGAATACTATAATTTAAAAGAAGTACTTAAATATGAACTGAAAGTAATGTTTTCATATGCTTAATTGCATGTTAATGAATTACAGTTTAAATTTATATTAAATGCAATCAGCTGAACTTTAGAGTGCTTATGACACACTTAAGTATATATTTCATTTCATAATTCTATTGTCTGTGAGAAATGGTTAAAGTTAACGCTGAATGTAATGAAACGCCACGCCCCTTACCATTAGTTGTTACCAGAGCCATTACATGTGCTTCAGTGTAAATGTAAATAATGGCGTCTACATTGCTGTATCAAATTGAGCTGAATCAGACCCAGATGAAGAGGGTCAAGCAGAACCTCTGCAAGCACGGCTTTTAAAGGATGTTTATGAATGGTATTTCATTTAGTATTTGTATCAAAGTGTTTAGATATGGTGTCACTGCTGTTTGTTAGCTTTTAATATACAGTTTTATCCTGATTAAAGCTTTACTGTAGCCGAATACATGACTGAGTAGTCTCATTTTTGTAAAGGTAGCGTTTAATGTATAGCATGAACAGCTGTTATTCTATGAACATACAAGTTTGTTGTTGTTTGTAGAATTTAGCTAACTGGCTAGCGAAGCTTAAACACATTGGTCTTTGTTTACGTCCTTGATGCAACCAAAAATAGCAACAGAACTATACGTTTAAAAGACATGTACAAACAATAAAACGTACTTACAGTTTTGGGGCGATAAACAGCAGCTTCTGCACTGAACTTTCAGCGCTGTAACTTTGCAGATACTGTTTATGCTCAAGCAGCAACATTACAAACTAACTAAAGTTAAAAAAGTGAAATCGCATTGAACCACCCCTTTAAATAGATTTGTAATTATATATTTAACTTAATTACACATTTGTAACAATGAAGTTGCAATTTAGTCCATTTAAAATATATTAACTTTAAATGTAATATAGAATAACACACTACAGTTAAAATTATAATCAAGTACTTTCCATGTGCTTTAGTATGTTAGTTACTTCTTTAAAGCACGAAAAATGATTATTAAAACATAATGATTTAAAATGTACTTTAATTAGACATTATTACAAAGTGCACTTAAGTATGTTACGAAACAGTCATGAAAGTGTCTCTCTTTAAGTGCGCTTTTTATTTCATTATTATCTGCAAGACAAGTACAGGTTTTTCATGTATACTTTTAAGATTTGAAGTACACTACAAGTGTACATTCAATACAACTAAGCGCACTTCTCTACAAGGGTAGTTAATATATGTAACATTTAGTATTTTAATAGCTTCCTCAGAAGCATGTGTCGTTGGAAGCGGAATCATTACACGGAATCGGAAGTGCACCTTAAGATTCCATCCATACTAGTGGCTTTGGCTTCCCACGCTTCTGTTTACTAGCCCTGCTCCATTTCCTTCTCAGTGTAAGCAGAAACGTAAGAAAGACGATGTCTCATGAGGCTTTCCTTTCAACGCCCCACTCACTCCTGACTTCCATCCTCTGTGCTGTTTTTAGCCGGCCTGTTTTTCCCCTCAGAACTTCAAGAGTCAAAGTCAATTGTCATGCCAGAGAACAGCTGGAGGAAGCGGAGTGAGTACAGAGAGAGACGTGAACTCTGTGCAGCCGTTTACACGTGAGACTCTTCTCCCCGAAGAGCCCTCTGCAGTCACACGTTACGCTTGAGCGAGCGCTCCGCTTTTCTTGAGAATACGATTGGTGAAGCAAGAATGCATTCTAAATTGTGTTGGATTTGAACTTTTTTGTGAATGTGTGACTTTTCAGTTATCAAATGTTGAAGTTGTGTTGAATAGGTGATGAAACTGTGGTGTATGTATTATGGTGTTGGTATGGTGTGTTTGTTGAGGCTTTCTGAAGGTTATCTCCATCTGCTGACGTCACACACTTGAGCGGTTCCTCGGTCAGATCTTGTTTTATGCTCTTGTCCAATGGAGTAGAGTGACCTTCACATTCCATTCCCAGCCCAGAGTGATGTCACACCTCTGAAGGGCCGGATCTGTGTGAGCTCAGGATCTCTACCTTCCTCTCAAACCGCTCTACCGCCACTGAGATTTGTCAGTGTGTTTGTATTTTATTATGTTATAATGTTTCCTGGGGTGCAATTATAATGTTAGTACATCAAAAATTGTCAATCAAAAAGTTTTTTTTTTTTTGCAGATTTCTGTTGGTCAGTGCAGCCAATTCACACGACTGGTTTTGGCCTGTGAAGATGACCGCACCTGAAGAGTTCAGCTTTCTTGATCTGTTGGCATTGTGGCTTCAGAAGACAGTGTGTTTTGTAGGAGATATGTAGAAGAGAGACACTATAAAGTGACTTTGATTGTACTTTCTTTCTTTCACTCTCTGTGTTCTTAAAGTGACAGCTGCCATTTCCGAGACATAGGTGTTGAACTAGAACATGGTTACGGTCAATAAACTTGTTCTCTCTGTACCTGACACAAGGAAGTATCCATGGTATGTTAGCTTTCACTTGCCTTTTCTTTGACCTGGGAACAGTTTGCAACATGAATGTTATGCTCTGACTAATGACAGTTCATTTCTAAAATTCTGAATAAGATCAACAATCAAAACTTGATTTGAGTGGACTGGAACATTCTGGTTGTTTACAACAACCTTTTTTTTTTTTTTTTGTCTAACCATAAAATCTAAAAAGATTGCATAGCAGCTCCAGAGAGATTGCCTTATAAAAAAGAAGTGCACTTAATTGTATTGAATGTGCACTTACTTAAAATCTTAAAAGTTTATCTTAAAGGTATATAGTAAAAATCTTCTGATAATATAATATTAATGAAATAAAATGCCACTTAAGTGTACTTAAATAATGTAATAATGTAAAATTAAAAATTTTACTTTAAAGTACATTTTAAATCATTGTTTTAATAACCTTTTGTCATGCTTTAAAGAAGTTCACTTATTTTGATGTGTTGACTAACATACTAAAGCACATGTAAAGTACTTGATTATCATTTTAACTGTAGTTTGTTATTCAGTATTACATTTAAGGCTAATATATTTAAAATGTACTAAATTGCATCATTGTTACAAATGTGTAATTGCAAATATATTTAAATACGTAAATACATATTATATTTCAATAGAATAGTTTCAATAGAAATTTAATTTAAGTATATTTTAGTTTATCATAAATGTTTGTCACTTCATTCAGCAGTAACTTTAACCATATAAGTTCAGCTGATTGCATTTAATATAAATTTAAACTAGAATACATTTTCATTTAATTGCAAGTAGCATGTAGTTAAGTGTTTGAAATCATTAAATTCAGTTCATACTTAAGTGTATTATTTTAAAGTATTTTACTTCTATAATAAGTAGGGGTGTGACAAGGTCTCATTCCACGAGATCTCGCAAGATTAAAATGTGACTTTTTTTTGCCGAGGCGAAAAGTTGTTTCACGATATTGCCATGACGAAGTATGAGATGAGGGTGAAATTAGGATAGAATATGCCACCGCTACGTTTACATTACACCTCCACTGTCATTTTGTCCTTTAATTCAGTTGGATAACGGTCATTTCAATTCCATCCAGCTCATCCAACATGAGCAGCAGAGTCGTACGTAGTGCAGCAGGAATCAGAGTTCACTGATCACGTGACCAGAATAAGTGGCGAGACGACTGACAAGACCATGGCGGAGGATTTGTTGCACAACAGAGCCTAAAAGCGTCTGATAAATGTCTTATCTTGTAGAATTCACACTCAGAACCGTCGCTCCCTATTCACAGAGTACGTGCGATTGCGAAAGTGAAAGTAAAACGCTAATGCGCATTTAAACGAGAATTCAATACCCTGCATTTTGAAAGCGGCTCCCTGATGCATGCAAATATCTCCCAATATGAAAGCTATCTTAGGCTGGGCTGTGTAGTTGTAACCATCTCTCAGCTCTGTATCATGATTGAAGAAAAATCTGGTCTCTATTTACACTTTGAATATTGAGAGAGTACTTTCATTATGGTTGCACTTAAGACTAAGAGTTTTTATTTCTGTGGTCAAATTGTGGAAAGGAGTTCAGTTAGGAGGTCAAAAGTTGTAGAAGCTCATAAATCATTTATAGTAAGGTCAAAACCTTTTACAGTGCTTGAGTATTGTTGTCTTTTACTGCATATGATAATTCATACTCAGAAAGTAGATCTGAAATGACATTCATTACAAGATTTCAGATGCACCTGCAGACTATTTTTCTAGTCATGTATTTCATCATTGAGGATTTCTTAAAAATACTGTGAGAAAATCATTCTCGTGAACTCAGTCTCATGTCTTGTCTTGTGAGCTGACTGTCTCGTCACACCCCTAGTAATAAGTACTATTTTTAAAAGCATGCTAAAGAATATTTCTTGTTCACAAGGTAATGGATAAAAATGGATAAAAATTTGGTCGCTCAGGATATACATATCACATGTTTATGTGCTTTTCGTAGCTGTTTTCACTTTGAACTTATGAAAAGTGCTTTTGTAAAGTGTTAAAACTCTCTTAAAAGTTAAACCTAAAGAGCTAGTGGAGAATCCTAACTCAAGTGCACTCCTACACATGACCTGTGTTGTTGTCTTCTGCTGTGATTAGATGTGTGAATATAAGGGTACCTGCATATCACAGCGTTAACTGTTTATAAAGTCAATATCTGTGTCATTATTATCATGGCTCTGTAATAATAGTGTCCTCTGCCTCCGATGAAGGTTTAATCAGTCTTATTCTGTTAACTACAGGCTGTTTCAGGTGAACTAGAGACCCTGCTTTGGCTCATTCAGGTGTGTTTGTGAATGAGTGAATCACAGCACAAACACAAAGAGTGGAGAAGCAGAGCGAGGGAGAGAGAGTAGCAGGGTGAGGCGTGGTGTCCCGGGCTCTGTGGCTCTCTGCTGCCACCCATTGAAGATCTTATGAACTCTACAAGGTTTTGTGGCGTGGCTGAAGGTGATGTTGTACAAATGCTGTGCGGTTGACTCGCTTTTAGGGGAGAGGATGGCTTAGGCTTTCAAACGCTCCTTCAGAAGAAGCCGGTGGCGGACACATGCTTTGATTTTCGGACACACAGAGGCAGACCTCCCACACGAGCATGTGTTTGATAGCGGTTTTTAGGTGTGTGTGTGTGTGTATGTGTGTGTTGAGTCATTAGCAGCAGAGACTGGTCTGTCTCAGCAGGGTATCAAGGTTTATGAAACAGCTGTGTGACAAGATGCATCAGCCCTTAATGAGCTGCTACCACACACACACACACACACACACACACACACACACACTTAGTATCACTTATAAGGCTGGTAACTTGACTCCGTACTAATTGTTAACAGAAATGTCTTGGCTGTAAACAGGGCAGTTTGGAATGGCACACTAAATAGTATGCAGTATGTGTACTAAGAAGAGAGCAGATGTTTTGTATGCTTGAAATCTCTGGATGACTCATACTTTTGCCAAATTGTGCAGAATATAACTAGATAACACTGCGCTGTTAATGTATCACAATGTGTAATGACCTCTGCTTGACCTTACATTGATTTAAAAAATACAGTAAAAACAGTAATATTGTGAAATGTTATTACACGGTAAAATAGCTGTTTTCCTTGTGAATATGTTGTAAAATGTAATTTATTTCTGTGATCAAAGCTGAATTTTCAGCAACATTACTCCAGTCTTCAGTGTCACATGATCCTTCGGAAATCATTCTAATATGTTGATTTGATGCTCAAGAAACATTTATGACTATTATAAACAGATTTGCTGCTTCATATTTCTGTGGAAACCATGTTATATAAAGACGAGAGGTGCGTGCTCTTCTGTTAAAGACCGTGACTCTGACGTGTGCACTTTTAAAAAGGCCCTTGCTTATGTATCGTCACTCTTACTCTGATAGCCGTTGAGGGACTTCATGAGCGTCTGAATTATTGATAGTGCTCAGTAGCCGGAGGAGAGGTGTCGAGGAGAGACGCCCCATCTGCTGGAGGATCTGTCCCGTCTCCCTCCATCCAGCAGGACAGAGGAGGAGTAATGGAGGGAGAGATGTTCATATCTGCTCTTTGTGTCTGGGGAGTGTTTCATTATGTCTCTGTTACAGAAGCTAAACCTGCTGTCTGAGGCAGCATCCTCATGAGTGACTGATTAGGGACTGCTCTGCACAGCACACATTTAAAAAAATTGATTCACAATTGATTCCAATATAGTTCAACATTAGCAAAACTGTAGAAGTGACACTAGAACTTTCCTACAAGAAACTTGACATACATAAACCTGTATTTCCTGTGTGCACAGGCACTTTTTTGCACACACATTGAAGTCTGTTTTGTATTATCCAAAAATTCTTGCAAAAAAGAAAATGCCGGGGCTCTGTACAAAACACACACATATCCAGTTTAGTCCATTTTTATTTCCATATTCCATTGTTATAATTAAAATATATTTAATTTAAACCTTTCTCTTACTTTAAGCAGAAACAACCCGAGTTGAAAATGGACAAACCCAGTGATTGGGTTGTTTTAAACCAAAGATTAGGTTGTGTTAACCCAGCGATTGAGTTGTTTTAACCCAACGATTTGGTTGTTTAACCCAGCGATTGGGTTGTTTTAACCCAGGGATTGGATTGTTTTAACCCAGCGATTGGGTTGTGTTAACCCAGCGATTGGGTTGTTTTAACCCAGGGATTGGATTGTTTAACCCAGCGATTGGATTGTTTTAACCCAGCGATTGGGTTGAGTTAACCCAGCGATTGGGTTGTTTTAACCCAGCAATTTGGTTGTTTTAACCCAGCGATTGGGTTGTTTTAACCCAGCGATTGGATGTTTTAACCCAGCGATTGAGTTGTTTTAACCCAGCGATTTGGTTGTTTAACCCAGCGATTGGGTTGTTTTAACCCAGGGATTGGATTGTTTTAACCCAGCGATTGGGTTGTGTTAACCCAGCGATTGGATTGTTTAACCCAGCGATTGGATTGTTTTAACCCAGGGATTGGATTGTTTTAACCCAGCGATTGGGTTGTTTTAACCCAGGGATTGGATTGTTTAACCCAGCGATTGGGTTGTTTTAACCCAGGGATTGGATTGTTTTAACCCAGCGATTGGGTTGTGTTAACCCAGCGATTGGGTTGTTTTAACCCAGGGATTGGATTGTTTAACCCAGCGATTGGATTGTTTTAACCCAGCGATTGGGTTGAGTTAACCCAGCGATTGGGTTGTTTTAACCCAGCAATTTGGTTGTTTTAACCCAGCGATTGGGTTGTTTTAACCCAGCGATTTGGTTGTTTTAACCCAGCGATTGGGTTGTTTTAACCCAGCGATTTGGTTGTTTAACCCAGCGATTGGGTTGTTTTAACCCAGGGATTGGATTGTTTTAACCCAGCGATTGGGTTGTGTTAACCCAGCGATTGGATTGTTTAACCCAGCGATTGGATTGTTTTAACCCAGGGATTGGATTGTTTTAACCCAGCGATTGGGTTGTTTTAACCCAGGGATTGGATTGTTTAACCCAGCGATTGGGTTGTTTTAACCCAGCAATTTGGATGTTTTAACCCAGCGATTGGATTGTTTTAATCCAGCGAATGGATTGTTTAACCCAGCGATTTGGTTGTTTTAAACTAAGATTTGGGTTGTTTTAACCCAGGGATTGGATTGTTTAACCCAGGGATTGGATTGTGTTAACCCAGCGATTGGGTTGTTTTAAACCAAAGATTGGGTTGTTTTAACCCAGCGATTGGATTGTTTTAACCCAGCGATTGGGTTGGGTTAACCCAGCGATTGGGTTGTTTTAACCCAGGGATTAGGTTGTGTTTACCCAGCGATTGGGTTGTTTTAACCCAGCGATTTGGTTGTTTTAACCCAGCGATTGGGTTGAGTTAACCCAGCGATTGGGTTGTTTTAGCCCAGCGATTGGATGTTTTAACCCAGGGATTGGATTGTTTTAACCCAGCAATTGGGTTGTTTTAACCCAGCAATTTGGTTGTTTTAACCCAGCGATTGGATTGTTTTAACCCAGCAATTTGGTTGTTTTAACCCAGCGATTGGGTTGTTTTAACCCAGCGATTGGATGTTTTAACCCAGGGATTGGATTGTTTTAACCCAGCAATTGGGTTGTTTTAACCCAGCGATTTGGTTGTTTTAACCCAGCGATTGGGTTGTTTTAACCCAGGGATTGGATTGTTTTAACCCAGGGATTGGATTGTTTTAACCCAGCGATTGGATTGTTTAACCCAGCGATTGGATTGTTTTAACCCAGGGATTGGATTGTTTTAACCCAGCGATTGGGTTGTTTTAACCCAGGGATTGGATTGTTTAACCCAGCGATTGGGTTGTTTTAACCCAGGGATTGGATTGTTTTAACCCAGCGATTGGGTTGTGTTAACCCAGCGATTGGGTTGTTTTAACCCAGGGATTGGATTGTTTAACCCAGCGATTGGATTGTTTTAACCCAGCGATTGGGTTGTTTTAACCCAGCGATTTGGTTGTTTTAACCCAGCGATTGGGTTGTTTTAACCCAGCGATTGGGTTGAGTTAACCCAGCGATTGGATGTTTTAACCCAGGGATTGGATTGTTTTAACCCAGCGATTGGGTTGTTTTAACCCAGGGATTGGATTGTTTAACCCAGCGATTGGATTGTTTTAACCCAGCGATTGGGTTGAGTTAACCCAGCGATTGGGTTGTTTTAACCCAGCAATTTGGTTGTTTTAACCCAGCGATTGGGTTGTTTTAACCCAGCGATTGGATGTTTTAACCCAGCGATTGAGTTGTTTTAACCCAGCGATTTGGTTGTTTAACCCAGCGATTGGGTTGTTTTAACCCAGGGATTGGATTGTTTTAACCCAGCGATTGGGTTGTGTTAACCCAGCGATTGGATTGTTTTAACCCAGGGATTGGATTGTTTAACCCAGCGATTGGATTGTTTTAACCCAGCGATTGGGTTGAGTTAACCCAGCGATTGGGTTGTTTTAACCCAGCAATTTGGTTGTTTTAACCCAGCGATTGGGTTGTTTTAACCCAGCGATTGGATGTTTTAACCCAGGGATTGGATGTTTTAACCCAGGGATTGGATTGTTTTAACCCAGCAATTGGGTTGTTTTAACCCAGCGATTTGGTTGTTTTAACCCAGCGATTGGGTTGTTTTAACCCAGGGATTGGATTGTTTTAACCCAGGGATTGGATTGTTTTAACCCAGCGATTGGATTGTTTAACCCAGCGATTGGATTGTTTTAACCCAGGGATTGGATTGTTTTAACCCAGCGATTGGGTTGTTTTAACCCAGGATTGGATTGTTTAACCCAGCGATTGGGTTGTTTTAACCCAGGGATTGGATTGTTTTAACCCAGCGATTGGGTTGTGTTAACCCAGCGATTGGGTTGTTTTAACCCAGGGATTGGATTGTTTAACCCAGCGATTGGATTGTTTTAACCCAGCGATTGGGTTGAGTTAACCCAGCGATTGGGTTGTTTTAACCCAGCAATTTGGTTGTTTTAACCCAGCGATTGGGTTGTTTTAACCCAGCGATTGGATGTTTTAACCCAGGGATTGGATTGTTTTAACCCAGCAATTGGGTTGTTTTAACCCAGCGATTTGGTTGTTTTAACCCAGCGATTGGGTTGTTTTAACCCAGCGATTGGGTTGAGTTAACCCAGCGATTGGATGTTTTAACCCAGGGATTGGATTGTTTTAACCCAGCAATTGGGTTGTTTTAACCCAGCAATTTGGTTGTTTTAACCCAGCGATTGGATTGTTTTAATCCAGCGAATGGATTGTTTAACCCAGCGATTTGGTTGTTTTAAACTAAGATTTGGGTTGTTTTAACCCAGGGATTGGATTGTTTAACCCAGGGATTGGATTGTGTTAACCCAGCGATTGGGTTGTTTTAAACCAAAGATTGGGTTGTTTTAACCCAGCGATTGGATTGTTTTAACCCAGCGATTGGGTTGGGTTAACCCAGCGATTGGGTTGTTTTAACCCAGGGATTAGGTTGTGTTTACCCAGCGATTGGGTTGTTTTAACCCAGCGATTTGGTTGTTTTAACCCAGCGATTGGGTTGAGTTAACCCAGCGATTGGGTTGTTTTAGCCCAGCGATTGGATGTTTTAACCCAGGGATTGGATTGTTTTAACCCAGCAATTGGGTTGTTTTAACCCAGCAATTTGGTTGTTTTAACCCAGCGATTGGATTGTTTTAACCCAGCAATTTGGTTGTTTTAACCCAGCGATTGGGTTGTTTTAACCCAGCGATTGGATGTTTTAACCCAGGGATTGTATTGTTTTAACCCAGCAATTGGGTTGTTTTAACCCAGCGATTTGGTTGTTTTAACCCAGCGATTGGGTTGTTTTAACCCAGGGATTGGATTGTTTTAACCCAGGGATTGGATTGTTTTAACCCAGCGATTGGATTGTTTAACCCAGCGATTGGATTGTTTTAACCCAGGGATTGGATTGTTTTAACCCAGCGATTGGGTTGTTTTAACCCAAGGATTGGATTGTTTAACCCAGCGATTGGGTTGTTTTAACCCAGGGATTGGATTGTTTTAACCCAGCGATTGGGTTGTGTTAACCCAGCGATTGGGTTGAGTTAACCCAGCGATTGGGTTGTGTTAACCCAGCAATTTGGTTGTTTTAACCCAGCGATTGGGTTGTTTTAACCCAGCGATTGGATGTTTTAACCCAGGGATTGGATTGTTTTAACCCAGCAATTGGGTTGTTTTAACCCAGCGATTTGGTTGTTTTAACCCAGCGATTGGATGTTTTAACCCAGGGATTGGATTGTTTTAACCCAGCAATTGGGTTGTTTTAACCCAGCAATTTGGTTGTTTTAACCCAGCGATTGGATTGTTTTAATCCAGCGAATGGATTGTTTAACCCAGCGATTTGGTTGTTTTAACCCAGCGATTGGATTGTTTTAATCCAGCGAATGGATTGTTTAACCCAGCGATTTAGTTGTTTTAACCCAGCGATTAGGTTGTGTTTACCCAGCGATTGGGTTGTTTTAACCCTGCGATTTGGTTGTTTTAACCTAGCGATTGGATGTTTTAACCCAGGGATTGGATTGTTTTAACCCAGCAATTGGGTTGTTTTAACCCAGCGATTGGGTTGTGTTAACCCAGTGATTGGATTTTTTAACCCAGCGATTAGGTTGTTTTAAACTAAGATTTGGGTTGTTTTAACCCAGGGATTGGATTGTTTAACCCAGGGATTGGATTGTGTTAACCCAGCGATTGGGTTGTTTTAACCCAGCGATTTGGTTGTTTTAACCCAGCGATTGGATTGTTTTAACCCAACGATTTGGTTGTTTTAACCCAGCGATTGGATTGTTTTAACCCAGCGATTTGGTTGTTTTAACCCAGCGATTGAGTTGTGTTAACCCAGCAATTGTGTTGTTTTAACCCAACAATTGTTTTTTTTAACCCAGCGATTGTTTTTTTTTAACCCAGCGATTGGGTTGTTTTAAACTAAGATTGTGTTTGTTTTAACCCAGGGATTGGATTATTTAACCCAGCGATTGGGTTGTTTTAACCCAGGGATTGGATTGTTTAACCCAGGGATTGGATTGTGTTAACCCAGCGATTGGGTTGTTTTAACCCAGGGATTGGATTGTTTTAACTCAGCGATTGGGTTGTTTTAAACTAAGATTGTGTTTGTTTTAACCCAGGGATTGGATTATTTAACCCAGCGATTGGGTTGTTTTAACCCAGGGATTGGGTTGTTTTAACCCAGCAATTTGGTTGTTTTAACCCAGCGATTGGATTGTTTTAACCCAGCAATTTGGTTGTTTTAACCCAGCGATTGGGTCGTTTTAACCCAGCGATTGGATGTTTTAACCCAGGGATTGGATTGTTTTAACCCAGCAATTGGGTTGTTTTAACCCAGCGATTTGGTTGTTTTAACCCAGCGATTGGGTTGTTTTAACCCAGGGATTGGATTGTTTTAACCCAGGGATTGGATTGTTTTAACCCAGCGATTGGATTGTTTAACCCAGCGATTGGATTGTTTTAACCCAGGGATTGGATTGTTTTAACCCAGCGATTTGGTTGTTTTAACCCAGGGATTGGATTGTTTAACCCAGCGATTGGGTTGTTTTAACCCAGGGATTGGATTGTTTTAACCCAGCGATTGGGTTGTTTTAACCCAGCGATTAGGTTGTGTTTACCCAGCGATTGGGTTGTTTTAACCCTGCGATTTGGTTGTTTTAACCTAGCGATTGGATGTTTTAACCCAGGGATTGGATTGTTTTAACCCAGCAATTGGGTTGTTTTAACCCAGCGATTGGGTTGTGTTAACCCAGTGATTGGATTTTTTAACCCAGCGATTAGGTTGTTTTAAACTAAGATTTGGGTTGTTTTAACCCAGGGATTGGATTGTTTAACCCAGGGATTGGATTGTGTTAACCCAGCGATTGGGTTGTTTTAACCCAGCGATTTGGTTGTTTTAACCCAGCGATTGGATTGTTTTAACCCAACGATTTGGTTGTTTTAACCCAGCGATTGGATTGTTTTAACCCAGCGATTTGGTTGTTTTAACCCAGCGATTGAGTTGTGTTAACCCAGCAATTGTGTTGTTTTAACCCAACAATTGTTTTTTTTAACCCAGCGATTGTTTTTTTTTAACCCAGCGATTGGGTTGTTTTAAACTAAGATTGTGTTTGTTTTAACCCAGGGATTGGATTATTTAACCCAGCGATTGGGTTGTTTTAACCCAGGGATTGGATTGTTTAACCCAGGGATTGGATTGTGTTAACCCAGCGATTGGGTTGTTTTAACCCAGGGATTGGATTGTTTTAACTCAGCGATTGGGTTGTTTTAAACTAAGATTGTGTTTGTTTTAACCCAGGGATTGGATTATTTAACCCAGCGATTGGGTTGTTTTAACCCAGGGATTGGGTTGTTTTAACCCAGCAATTTGGTTGTTTTAACCCAGCGATTGGATTGTTTTAACCCAGCAATTTGGTTGTTTTAACCCAGCGATTGGGTCGTTTTAACCCAGCGATTGGATGTTTTAACCCAGGGATTGGATTGTTTTAACCCAGCAATTGGGTTGTTTTAACCCAGCGATTTGGTTGTTTTAACCCAGCGATTGGGTTGTTTTAACCCAGGGATTGGATTGTTTTAACCCAGGGATTGGATTGTTTTAACCCAGCGATTGGATTGTTTAACCCAGCGATTGGATTGTTTTAACCCAGGGATTGGATTGTTTTAACCCAGCGATTTGGTTGTTTTAACCCAGGGATTGGATTGTTTAACCCAGCGATTGGGTTGTTTTAACCCAGGGATTGGATTGTTTTAACCCAGCGATTGGGTTGTGTTAACCCAGCGATTGGGTTGTTTTAACCCAGGGATTGGATTGTTTAACCCAGCGATTGGATTGTTTTAACCCAGCGATTGGGTTGAGTTAACCCAGCGATTGGGTTGTTTTAACCCAGCAATTTGGTTGTTTTAACCCAGCGATTGGGTTGTTTTAACCCAGCGATTGGATGTTTTAACCCAGGGATTGGATTGTTTTAACCCAGCAATTGGGTTGTTTTAACCCAGCGATTTGGTTGTTTTAACCCAGCGATTGGGTTGTTTTAACCCAGCGATTGGGTTGAGTTAACCCAGCGATTGGATGTTTTAACCCAGGGATTGGATTGTTTTAACCCAGCAATTGGGTTGTTTTAACCCAGCAATTTGGTTGTTTTAACCCAGCGATTGGATTGTTTTAATCCAGCGAATGGATTGTTTAACCCAGCGATTTGGTTGTTTTAAACTAAGATTTGGGTTGTTTTAACCCAGGGATTGGATTGTTTAACCCAGGGATTGGATTGTGTTAACCCAGCGATTGGGTTGTTTTAAACCAAAGATTGGGTTGTTTTAACCCAGCGATTGGATTGTTTTAACCCAGCGATTGGGTTGAGTTAACCCAGCGATTGGGTTGTTTTAACCCAGGGATTAGGTTGTGTTTACCCAGCGATTGGGTTGTTTTAACCCAGCGATTTGGTTGTTTTAACCCAGCGATTGGATTGTTTTAACCCAACGATTTGGTTGTTTTAACCCAGCGATTGGATTGTTTTAACCCAGCGATTTGGTTGTTTTAACCCAGCGATTGAGTTGTGTTAACCCAGCAATTGTGTTGTTTTAACCCAACAATTGTTTTTTTTAACCCAGCGATTGTTTTTTTTTAACCCAGCGATTGGGTTGTTTTAAACTAAGATTGTGTTTGTTTTAACCCAGGGATTGGATTATTTAACCCAGCGATTGGGTTGTTTTAACCCAGGGATTGGATTGTTTAACCCAGGGATTGGATTGTGTTAACCCAGCGATTGGGTTGTTTTAACCCAGGGATTGGATTGTTTTAACTCAGCGATTGGGTTGTTTTAAACTAAGATTGTGTTTGTTTTAACCCAGGGATTGGATTATTTAACCCAGCGATTGGGTTGTTTTAACCCAGGGATTGGGTTGTTTTAACCCAGCAATTTGGTTGTTTTAACCCAGCGATTGGATTGTTTTAACCCAGCAATTTGGTTGTTTTAACCCAGCGATTGGGTCGTTTTAACCCAGCGATTGGATGTTTTAACCCAGGGATTGGATTGTTTTAACCCAGCAATTGGGTTGTTTTAACCCAGCGATTTGGTTGTTTTAACCCAGCGATTGGGTTGTTTTAACCCAGGGATTGGATTGTTTTAACCCAGCGATTGGATTGTTTAACCCAGCGATTGGATTGTTTTAACCCAGGGATTGGATTGTTTTAACCCAGCGATTGGGTTGTTTTAACCCAGGGATTGGATTGTTTAACCCAGCGATTGGGTTGTTTTAACCCAGGGATTGGATTGTTTTAACCCAGCGATTGGGTTGTGTTAACCCAGCGATTGGGTTGTTTTAACCCAGGGATTGGATTGTTTAACCCAGCGATTGGATTGTTTTAACCCAGCGATTGGGTTGAGTTAACCCAGCGATTGGGTTGTTTTAACCCAGCAATTTGGTTGTTTTAACCCAGCGATTGGGTTGTTTTAACCCAGCGATTGGATGTTTTAACCCAGGGATTGGATTGTTTTAACCCAGCAATTGGGTTGTTTTAACCCAGCGATTTGGTTGTTTTAACCCAGCGATTGGGTTGTTTTAACCCAGCGATTGGGTTGAGTTAACCCAGCGATTGGATGTTTTAACCCAGGGATTGGATTGTTTTAACCCAGCAATTGGGTTGTTTTAACCCAGCAATTTGGTTGTTTTAACCCAGCGATTGGATTGTTTTAATCCAGCGAATGGATTGTTTAACCCAGCGATTTGGTTGTTTTAAACTAAGATTTGGGTTGTTTTAACCCAGGGATTGGATTGTTTAACCCAGGGATTGGATTGTGTTAACCCAGCGATTGGGTTGTTTTAAACCAAAGATTGGGTTGTTTTAACCCAGCGATTGGATTGTTTTAACCCAGCGATTGGGTTGAGTTAACCCAGCGATTGGGTTGTTTTAACCCAGGGATTAGGTTGTGTTTACCCAGCGATTGGGTTGTTTTAACCCAGCGATTTGGTTGTTTTAACCTAGCGATTGGGTTGAGTTAACCCAGCGATTGGGTTGTTTTAACCCAGCGATTGGATGTTTTAACCCAGGGATTGGATTGTTTTAACCCAGCAATTGGGTTGTTTTAACCCAGCAATTTGGTTGTTTTAACCCAGCGATTGGATTGTTTTAATCCAGCGAATGGATTGTTTAACCCAGCGATTTGGTTGTTTTAACCCAGCGATTGGATTGTTTTAATCCAGCGAATGGATTGTTTAACCCAGCGATTTAGTTGTTTTAACCCAGCGATTAGGTTGTGTTTACCCAGCGATTGGGTTGTTTTAACCCAGCGATTTGGTTGTTTTAACCTAGCGATTGGATGTTTTAACCCAGGGATTGGATTGTTTTAACCCAGCAATTGGGTTGTTTTAACCCAGCGATTGGGTTGTGTTAACCCAGTGATTGGATTTTTTAACCCAGCGATTAGGTTGTTTTAAACTAAGATTTGGGTTGTTTTAACCCAGGGATTGGATTGTTTAACCCAGGGATTGGATTGTGTTAACCCAGCGATTGGGTTGTTTTAACCCAGCGATTTGGTTGTTTTAACCCAGCGATTGGATTGTTTTAACCCAACGATTTGGTTGTTTTAACCCAGTGATTGGATTGTTTTAACCCAGCGATTTGGTTGTTTTAACCCAGCGATTGAGTTGTGTTAACCCAGCAATTGTGTTGTTTTAACCCAACAATTGTTTTTTTTAACCCAGCGATTGTTTTTTTTTAACCCAGCGATTGGGTTGTTTTAAACTAAGATTGTGTTTGTTTTAACCCAGGGATTGGATTATTTAACCCAGCGATTGGGTTGTTTTAACCCAGGGATTGGTTTGTTTAATCCAGCGAATTGATTGTTTAACCCAGCGGTTGGGTGAAATGTTTGCCCGACGTGCTAGGCAGTTTTATTTAACTCAACTATTGTTTAAAATTTACTGTATGACTGGCTTAAAATGACCCCAAATCAGACAGTTATTTTATTCAATTGACAGATAAGATACAGAAAATATACAGTGTCATATTGGTGGCATGCAAACTTTTCCCACACAATTATAACATACATTTATAACATTTTTCTCACATCATTATTAGGTCTTTATATATAAATAATAGCTGCCTTTATATTTTAGGAAGGGCATCCGTGTCTTCAGAGTCCATGGCATCAGTCTGCTGTTAAAAGCGCTGCATTATGAGCTCATGTTCTCCTCACAGGACACACATGCTGCTGCCGAACGACGCGGCATAATTAAGATGCCCACTGTAGCTTTAGGAACAATCCTTGTGTTGGGAGCTGTAAAATAGGAAATCCATGAGGTTTTGGAAGAGAACATATGTGATAAAAGATGTTTCAAAGCTGCAGCTACTAAAATGTGTCTTACTTTATCTCTCTCAGTGTAATTTGGCAGAGGGATGAATCAGTTCTTCCTGCACAGTCATAGCTCAGTGTCTCCATTGTCCTCTTCAGCCACACACACACACACACACACACACACACACTTGTACAGTGTGTTTCCTCTGACCTCCACTGCATTGCAGACACATTAAAGAGTGATTTGTTTTTAGGAATTTGGGAGAGGAAGCAGCGGTGTGGAACAGAGAGAGGGACAGATGACGAGGGTTGAGGGTTTGTGAGTGTGTTTGTGGATCATATTCCCACTGAGGCAGACGCTGAGGTCACAGCAGGTCACATCCACCAACTGACCCTCGTTTTAAAGCTGAAGTGTGTTGTTTCTGTGCTGTAGAGCATCAAAAAACAGGATTTCAAAAATAATGACTGTTTTCAAACCGGTTTCCTGAACACACTCCCATCTTCCAAACACAGCTTTGGTGAGCAGAAGAGACTCGTTTCAAAATCTGTCACAACCATGTACTTTTAAACAGTAGTGTACATGCTTAAACAATATTCCTAGCTTGTGTGTGTGTGTGTTTAGACATTGTCTGCATCTCATTAGGATCTATTTGTATATTTTTAAATTTCATTTTGTAGCTGTGTGTGTAAATGTGCCTCGGTGTGGTCAGTTTCCGTGTGTGTAATTCAGACAGATGGTAGTGTGGTTTAGGCCGGTGGTCTTCCTGCCCCAAACCTGGTGAGGCCAGCCTGTCACCGCAGAGCAGCTGTGTGTGTGTGTGTGTGTGTGTGTGTGTTCTGTGGAATCAGTCATACACACCTGCGTTCTCGTCCTGTACATATCACTCACTCTTTTAAAATATACTTCTAAGATTTGAAGTACACTCCAAGTGCACATTCACTACAATTAAGTGCACTTCTCTTTCACAAGTTCAAACATGAATCACAGTGAAGATAATATTGTATTGGATGGCAAGTATGCACTAAATGCTACATGCCGTACCAGCTCAGACAGTGTCACACGGCCTGTATGTTTCATGTAGTCTCACACTGACCCAGTGTGTGTGTCCACAGCTATTAAATGGATTTGTATGGCGTCCTCTGGAGATGTTTGGTGTTTAATGTCAGTGCTGGGCTGCAAACGTACCAGAGAGTCCCACCCTAATCACCCATTCAGACAGAGCAGAAGAGCCCATTCATATGATAATTCACCTTCATATAGCCGCTTGGTCCATTTATTTTCAGTTTTAGGGTTTAATGCCTTTGTGACCAGTAAAATACGACGCACACACAACGACAACAATACTTGCATATTAACACATGCTAACACTCGTCTACTGTGGCTGCTGTGCCACCTTCACTCATGATTGACACGACCTGTCAGATCGCTGCGGTTTACTTACTGCTTCATGAGTGAGTTACATTTTTAAACCTAACCTTATTTCCTTTCTGAACGAGAAGAGCCAAACACACAGCTAACTTAGCCAGATGCTAACAGTTGCAGAGTGTATGTGTGCATCAAAATTAAAACAAAGATTTTATACAACCCGAATTCAGGAAATGTTGGGACGTTTTTTAAATTTGAATAAAATGAAAACTAAAAGACTTCCAAATCACATGAGCCTATATTTTATTCACAATAGAACATAGATATCATAACAAATGTTTAAACAGAGAAATTTTGTCCACTTTTATCCACTAATTGAGATCATTTCAAATTTGATGCCTGCTACAGGTCTCAAAAAAGTTGGCACGGGGGCAACAAATGGCTGAAAAAGCAAGAAATTTTGAAAAGATTCACCTGGGAAAGCATCTAGCAACTAATTAAGTTAATTGATATCAGGTCGGTAACATGATTAGCTATAAAAGGGATGTCTTAGAGAGGCAGAGTCTCTCAGAAGTAGAGATGGGCAGAGCTGTGAAAGAGTGCATAAAAAGATTGTGGAATACTTTAAAAACAATATTTCTCAACATCAAATTACAAAGGCTTTGCAAATCTCATCATCTACAGTGCATAACATCATCAAAAGATTCATAGAAACTGGAGAAATCTCTGTGCATAAGGGACAGGGCCGAAGACCTTTATTGGGGCCCTCAGACGACACTGCATCACTCATCGGCATGATTGTGTCAATGACATTACTAAATGGGCCCAGGAATACTTCCAGAAACCACTGTCGGTAAACACAATCCGCCGTGCCATCTGCAGATGCCAACTAAAGCTCTATCATGCAAAAAGGAAGCCATATGCGAACATGGTCCAGAAGCGCTGTCGTGTCCTGTGGGCCAAGGATCATTTAAAATGGACTGTTAGACGAGTCAAAATTTGACATTCTTGTTGGAAATCATGGACGCCGTGTCCTCCGGGCTAAAGAGGAGGGAGACCTTCAAGTGTGTTATCAGCTTTCAGTTCAAAAGCCAGCATCTCTGATGGTATGGGGGTGTATAAATCCATACGGTATGAGCAGCTTGCATGTTTTGGAAGGGACTATGAATTCTGAAAGGTATATAAAGGTTTTAGAGCAACATATGCTCTCCTCCAGACGACGTCTGTTTCAGGGAAGGCCTTGTGTATTGCAGCAGGACAATGCAAAACCACATACTGCAGCTATTACAACAGCAAACATTTGTTATGTAATTTGAAATTAGCTCATTTTGTGCATAAATTTGTAAAATTTCTCAGTTTAAACATTTGTTATGATATCTATGTTCTATGGTGAATAAAATATTGGCTCATGTGATTTGAAAGTCTTTTAGTTTTCATTTTATTCGAATTTAAAAACGTCCGAACATTTCCGGAATTCAGGTTGTAATAATTAGTGATTGACAATATTACCAAAATCTTATGCTTGGCAAGATTTGATATCTTTATGTGTACTTGACCATTTTATGACCAGCAAGTTGCAAAAAAGTGCGTGACAGGCCATTTTCTGTGCTCGTGTTTCGGGTGTGTGCACACAGAAAGCCGTCTGTGAGACCAACACTATCTCACAACCAATTCATACATATTTTACAACGTGGCTAATTCATATGAATTTGTACGATTTGGTTGACGGGTAGGTTTAGGGGTGGGGTTAGGGGTAGGTAATTCGTACAAATTCATAGGAATTGGGCAACTTGTAAAATATGTAAGATAATGCAAGAATCATACAAATTCGAATGACCTCACTCGTACAAATTCATATGATTTTTGCTAAATCTTACGTATTTTACGAGTAGCCACCTCGTCAAATACGTACAAATTACCATGAGATTGGGTTGGTCAGACAGCATGCAAGTACCGAATTGAGTTCTTTTTGCATCTTATTGTGATTGAACAACTTAAAATTACTTGAGATAAAGCTAATTTGGTGAAGGAACTATGTCTTTGAGCTCTCTTACCGTGACATGTTTCACAGGACTCGTACCTGAGCGCTCCACATCACAAGTGCAGTGCTGTATCAGGTGAGGTATCGAGCAAATTTACTGTATCAGAAAAGCTGGTTATGTGATGCAAATGTCAAAATTTATTAGATTATAAATCATACACTATGGGAAAAAAAATGTTTTAAGCTCTTAATAAGTCTTTATAAATTGATAATCTGCCCCTGTAATCATGTGTGAAAAGTTGTTGGTGTTTTACCGACACTATTATGTGCAAAAATGTAGGTGAGAGCCACATTTTTCCAATGAGCTTATGTTGCAAAAGACTGTTTATGATTGTTTGGCTGTGGCAGCGGATCTGGATTTGGTATTCTGCAAAGAGTGAATTATTATCACCCACAATTTTAAAAATGTTTTTAAAATGTCTGAAAAGCAGCCGATGGGTTTGTGTGTGTGTGTGTGTGTGTGTGTTGGGCGGCCGCTCTTCTTCCGTGTTCCCCAGCGTGACAGCAATCCCAGCAGCCCCGTCTCCCCTTCAGTGTAAACGCCCTAATTACTCCTGTAGCAAACGAGAGAAAGACAGAGAGGAAGTTAATGAGAAGTGGGGGGGATGAAAGCCCTCCCTCTCTTCCTGCCTCCCTCTTCCCCCCTTTCTTTCCCTCTTTTTATCTTTCATTCCCTGTCTGCCTAAATCCCTCTCCATCTCTCCTTCCTTTCGGCTGTTTTCTCCTCTCTCGTGTTCTTACCTTCCTGTCTCTCACCCCCCAAAATTTCTTTTATTTTGCCTTCGCCAATTTGCATATTTTACAGATTTTCTCAGTGAGGGAATCCATCTGGAATAGCTGGAATTCATATGCAGAGCATAATCAGTGTCTTATTCACAGAGGCGCGTGTCTGTCGTGCATGAGAGACGACACATTTGTATTGCTGATTGCATCTCTGCGGCACGTCTTGTAAATGTCGATGTCTCTGAGGATAGAGTCAAAGGGTGCAGACGTGTCGTGAAGCGCCGAGGATAAATGATCCTGGGTGAGAAGGTCTATTCCCACTCTTTCTTTTCCTTCTCTTTATCTAAACCATCAGCTTCCTTTTCTGTGAATTCCTCCTCTCACCCTCCTTTGTGTATATCAGCCTTAATGTTGCCTAATTGATGTTCAGCTATTCATTAAAGGGTCTAATGGTCCCTCTGTCTTCCCTCAGGACTCAAACTCATTCCCTGTTTTCACTGGAGTGACATTATGATCTGTGTTCGGTACCTGTCTCACGTACCTGCTCTCTTTTGGTTTATCTCATTGCATGACAGTCTTCATAATGCCTTAAAATATACATTGTAAATGTCGTTTTTTGACTGAATCACTCGATATTGAGAAGCGCTTCAGGTATTTGAGCTTGTTCAGCATTTAGCAACTGTTTTGAAGCATTTGAAAGGTAGTATGTTAATATGTATGTTTACGTATATGTACATTGTCATGTGAACAACCAGTCAATGAATCAGACGCAACAAAGGAATGGCTCCCGGTTCAGTGGTTCAGTTCCAGAATAATCCGCTCCAGAACACAAACTATTCTGGTGGACTGTTTTGTGAATCTTGTGATTGACATGTGAAAGAGCATGTTCATAAGAGTCATTTATTCGCAATTCAGACATCACAACTCTTTGCACTCATGGAATAATATCTTGTAGAGCTGAATGATTAATTGTTAAAAGATTGTGATCTCGATTCAAACACCCACATGATCTTATTCCTAAATGAGGATGATTTGGCTCTGTCTGTTCAACCTTTGACAAGTACGATCACAGCGAACATTATGATCTGTGTTGGTGCTGCCGCTGACCCAGAGACACAATATCATTATTTCTGAGTTACAATAATTCAAAATATCACAGAAGTACTGGGATAAAAGTTTATAGTTCTACATAAACACTGATGTTTATGGTAGTGAACAAAATAGAGTGAATCACCTTTTGCATGTAACTTCAATCTTCAAATACAAATTGGATAAATTACATCGTTACACCAGTAGATGATGACAAGTGACTGTTAAAATGTATTTGTCATTGAATCACTGAGTCATTCAAGAGATTAGTTCAAAAACGCTGATTCATCCATTAACGAAACAACTGAAGTCTTTATGAGTGAGTCGTTGAATCGTTCATTCAAGAGATTCGTTCAAAAATGCTGATTTATCCAGTAATGAAACAAGTTAAGTCTTTATGAGTGAGTCATTGAATCATTCATTCAAGAGATTCGTTCAAAAACGCTGATTTATCAAGTAATGAAGCAAGCGAAGTCTTTATGAGTGAGTCATTGAATCATTCATTCAAGAGATTCATTCAAAAATGCTGATTTATCAAGTAATGAAGCAAGCAAAGTCTTTATGAGTGAATCATTGAATCATTCATTCAAGAGATTTGTTCAAAAACGCTGATTCATCCAGTAATGAAGCAAGTGAAGTCTTTATGAGTGAGTCGTTCAATCATTCATTCAAGAGATTCGTTCAAAAATGCTGATTCATTTAGTAATGAAACAAGTGAAGTCTTTATGAGTGAGTCATTGATTTATTCATTCATTCAAGAGATTCATTCAAGAACGCTGATTCATCCAGTAATGAAACAAGTTAAGTCTTTATGAGTGAGTCATTGAATCATTCATTCAAGAGATTCGTTCAAAAACGCTGATTTATCAAGTAATGAAGCAAGCGAAGTCTTTATGACTGAGTCATTGAATCATTCATTCAAGAGATTCGTTCAAAAACGCTGATTTATCCAGTAATGAAGCAAGCGAAGTCTTTATGAGTCATTGAATCATTCATTCAAGAGATTTGTTCAAAAACGCTGATTCATCCAGTAATGAAGCAAGTGAAGTCTTTATGAGTGAGTCGTTCAATCACTCATTCAAGAGATTCGTTCAAAAATGCTGATTCATTTAGTAATGAAACAAGTGAAGTCTTTATGAGTGAGTCATTGATTTATTCATTCATTCAAGAGATTCATTCAAGAACGCTGATTTATCAAGTAATGAAGCAAGCGAAGTCTTTATGAGTGAGTCGTTGAATCATTCATTCAAGAGATTCGTTCAAAAATGCTGATTTATCTAGTAACGAAACAAGCAAAGTCTTTATGAGTGAGTCATTGAATCATTCATTCAAGAGATTCGTTCAAAAACGCTCATTCATCCAGTAATGAAACAAGCGAAGTCTTTATGAGTGAGTCATTGAATCATTCATTCAAGAGATTTGTTCAAAAATGCTGATTTACCAAGTAATGAAGCAAGTGAAGTCTTAATGAGTGAAACACTGAATCATACATTCAAACTGATTTTATAAATAATTAATTCAAATTAATTAAATATCTTAATCTGCAGCAATTAACATTTTGTCAGAATCTCTAATAAATTAACATGTTATTTTGTTTAACTGTCTGTTCAGAATGGCGGGAGAGTTGTGATCTCTATTTTAACCAAAAAAATTTGTGATTCTTAATTTATCCAGAATCGTGCAGCTCTAATATCTTATGAAACTGCATACATTTTCCCAGCTATTGTCAATGTCGGCTAAATTTTTAATGATTGACTCAAACGTTTATGGTTGCAGTTATTTACAAGAACATTCAATTGATTATAAGATGCATTATAATGGTTTATGAATAATGATCCATATGATACACCATCTGCAGATCCCATGTATGGCTTGATTCTTCTCGCTAAAGCTTGTTAAATCTGATTAACCGGTGGCGCCTACACTGTGTTTATGCTTCAGGGCGTGTATGTGTGTGTGTGTGTGTGTGTGTGTGTGTGTGTGTAATTAGACAGTGCTCTTGCTTTAGAGAGGATCTAGCACTTGTGTTTCACACTTTGACTGAGAAGATTAGATGGAAATCTTGCATTGTGTGTTTACAGACTTAAGACTTAATGATCATGTTTGGCCATACAGAACATCTCAAAGGGTTCTTGCTCTCTGACTCGTCTAGAAACATCTCAAAAATAAGATTTCATGCTGAATCCAGCGCAAATGTTAGCTTGATGTCCATTTAGTCAAATGTGTAATAGAACTGAATGAACAGCATCTTGAGCTTCTTGCGATGTTTTCTTTGACAAAACATGTGACTTGTCACATTTAGCTGTGTTTCCAGTATGTCTGGTATTCTGCTGCGTTGGGTGGTGGTCGCACTAAAACAGATATGAGAACACTGCTCTCTTTCTCTCCCTAACAAGATCACACAATGTCAGCGTGTCAGCGAAGGGTCAATAGTCTTCTCGGCTCTGGATTCCTCACCAACACTGGATGAGAAGCGTATGAATGCAGCTCCTGTGTCCTGGATGCTTTTTGACAGGGCAGGTGTGTCGTGTGTAATGTGAATGTTTGTTATGTATCTGAGTGTGTGCTTGTTTATATGTAAATAATGGATTCGGTTAGAACAAAAAATGCTTTACAGCCTGACAGGAAGCATCGTAGAACCTTTCTAATCTCATCAAAGAACGTTTCATTCTCTAGTTCTTTTTAAAAAAAAATAAGTCTATGTTCTGCTGCTCTTAATGGATAATTGACCCCAAAAAATGAGAATTCTGTCATCATTTACTCCTCATGCCGTTTTTCCATGGAACACAAATGGAGGTTATAAAGAATGTTCCGTTTTTGTCCATATAATAAATCTGAACAGGCACAGATGCTGTCACGATCCAAAAATGACAAGAAAGAATCATGTGATACTCATGGCAAGTCATTATGTGCTGAAAGTCTTGCATCTGTTAATCTCATTTGCATCCACATATATTCAAATATGGCAAATCAGTGATGATGAAGCCATTATTTGTTGCATGTCTTGACAATGTGAATATGTCGAGGTGAAAATAAGCAAGATTTTCAGTGAATAATAATAATAATAGTAATAAACACTATTTTTACCCTCTCAATGCAATTTACACAAGGACACAAAATATATATATAACACTAAAATATTGATGAAAAGAAAAGATTAATTAACAACAGACATGTATGTCAGAAAATAATTATGATAACACTATAAAAAAGGCTTCCCTTTCATGGGAACTGTCGATGCTACGTGGTTCCCATAACGTCATATGACGTAGTGTCTCGTTCCCTTATTCAGGGAACCAGGGTTACACAAGTAACCCGAGAAGTTTTCTTCATAATAACTAAGTTAACAAATGAACCTTTCTGCAGAATGTTACCAAAATTATAAATAATAAAACATAATACAATATCAAAACAGTCAAGTAAAATAACATCAGAAAACACCCTTTATTCTCATTTTTGGAGCTTGACAGCATTCAAACACATTCACATTCATTATATGGTGAAGAACATCTTAAAAATTCTACAAAACAAGTTTCTCATGGACGAAAGTTAGGTTTTCATGACTATCGCTGTAGTCTTAGAACTTGTTTAAGATCTTGTTTAATCCATATAGCAAAAATGAGAAGACTCTTGATAGGCTGCTGATCTGAAGGTGCTGTAAAGATCCTCTGAAGAGCCTTTATCTGTGTGAGTGTGTGATGGACGGTGGGGGTTGGAGCGTTTTCTAATCCGTCAGGCTGGCTGGGCTCTGTGTCGACCTGGGAGGAGAGGAGAGGAGGGGAGGGGTAACGGAGAGAGAGAGAGAGCTGAGGTTTGGGGGGAGGAGGACAGACGGGAGGAAATGTGTGCAAGAGAGAGATAGAGACAGCAAAGGTTTGCATACTTCTCTCTGAGAGGAAACAAAGAGCTTCTAAAGCTCAAGCGGCTGACTTCAGCTCCTGACGCTGTCCGCCGGCCCGGCCTGACCTCGGCGTGGAGCTCCGCGCCTGCTTCTCCTTCCCGTCTGGACTCTGTTAGGGGGAGCAGCCTGTGGTTGGACGAGCTGAGGGCACGTGCGCCGGCACTGCTGCTGACTCCACTCTGAGCTCGGCTGCCAGACAGACACAAATCCACTCTAGAGCGGAGAAACTCATGCTTTAGGCTTTCTTTCAGAGAGTCGGACTGGATTCAGCGCTCTGGATGAGCGTTTCACACCTGCGCCGGCGAGATGCGCTGATCGAGTGGTGAGTGGGTGATGATGGGAAACTTTGACAGACTGTAAAAAGCTGCAACCTGCAATTGTTACCTTAAAGAGCTACAAAAAAGTCTAGGATTTACCTTGAAACAATTTTAACTCAGAAATTGCCTGTACATTTAACACTGATAGAGGAATGGCAAGTAACACATTGAATTACACATGGAATTTTGAAGTAGAAAAACTGAAATGGTGCATTTCTATAATCTTTGTTTTATTTACAACTTCAAACAGTGATTTTTAATCTGATTTAACCCCTAAATATTAGTTTTGTTGGTATGAATGCATGTGTTTAGTTTGATTCAGTGATGTTCAATGTTTTTGACTTAAAACCAGTAAAGTTAGATGTCAATATTTTTAGGATACCAGTGTTTTCTCTCTTATGTATTGCATTGTCGGAGGAAAATATTATTGAACAGAAGATTCTCCTTCATAACATACACTGTAAAAGGTGAAAATAAAAGAAAGATTTACAAGAAAATACCATTTCAGACTTTCTACTTCAGATTCAGTGTGTTAATTATTAAATTTACTAGCAAGCTCTGAGTGAAAACTGATTTGACACCAGATTGTTTTTCCAGCGTAGGAGGCTTGATTGTGTTCTCAGTCACACATGAGACATACAGTGAGAATATGGTGGATCGTAAAGCAGTCAGAGAAGTAGGATAATCTCTGTCTGCTCTCTGTTTAACTGCATTGCTGTGTTGAGATCTCATTTGTGATTATTCTGTTCTTGAACAATGTTTGTGATGTTAGATCAGTAACTGTTTAATGATGAAGGAATGCAGGGCTTTTTCTAAGTCTTTTAAATCAAGCTGATTATTAGTCATCTGCGCTAGCGGGGGTCTTTCACGTGTTTTCTGTCAGAAAAGTTCACTGGCAGGAGTTTGTGTAAACGGCAGTAATCAGTCGCAGTTTGTCCCGCTGTGCGCGATCAGCAGAGACGGGGTTGGCAGTGATTCTGCCAGGCTGGCACCGCCGTGATCAGTGCCAGCGGGGAGAGTGGGTGTGGTGGGCATCAGACGTGCGCTTCATTATTGTCTGCAGATCATTATTTGATGCCGTTTCACACAGACCTATTGTTTTCATCTCATGTTGTGCTGGTGTTCTGCTGTACTGCCATTATTCACTGCTTTTGTGATCTAAGCTGTGTGTGCGTGTGTGGGTGTGTGTGTGCGAGAGAGAGTTTTGGGGGATGGTGGTGAGAAAGAGTGTGAGAATTCTTGTTTATTGGTTTTGTTTATTATTTGATATTGCAAAGATTTATTTTTAAAGCCTATTTATATGTAGTGAAAATGTTAAAATAATCTGTTTATGTCTAAACAGACATCAGTTTCACCCTGTACTTCAGTTTGTAAAAATAAATAAATTAATAAATTGTTGCAGTTTTGACAGCAAGCATACAATAGACTCTCTCTCATTATAAATGCACTTCTTTTTTATTTGTTGACAAACCTGTCAGAAAGATTTTCTGTAGTAATTGCCAACATGTCACAGATGCTGTCAGTAGATATTAACTTGTTTTGAACCTAGAACACTCTTTTAACACTGAGCTTTTGTTGCCTGAGTTTACTCTATCATTATTAAAGGGGTGGCTGATTATGATTTCACTTTTTTAACTTTAGTTGGTGTATAATGTTGCTGTTTGATCATAAACAACATCTGCAAAGTTACGACGCTCAAAGTTCAATGCAAAGGGAGATATTTTCTTTTACAGAAATCACTTTTTAAGGACTACAACAAACAGCTGGTAGAGACTACAACAAGCTTCTTCCTGGGTTGGTGACATCACAAACCCTAAAATTTACATAATCCCCGCCCCCGAGAACACACAACAAAGGGGGTGTGGCCATGTTGGGCTGCTGGATTTGCACAAAAAATGAACACGACGGCACATGCTAGTGGATGAGTTGAATCAACTCCACAGCAGCTACATAAATTTATCCACTAACCATTCAGAAACGTCCAGTTTCATTCTAAAAGTTGTAACTTCTTCCTGAGTCTCTCCATCAGTGTCGACTTCGGCTGAACACCGTTACTGACAATCCTCATTTTGGCTGCGTGAGACTATCCAGCTTTGTTGTTGTTGAGCTGTTAAAGCAGCAGCTCATTTGCATTTAAAGGGACACAAAAACGGCGTGTTTTTGCTCACACCCAAATAGGGGCAAATTTGACAAGCTATAATAAATGATCTGTGGGGGATTTTGAGCTGAAACTTCACAGACACATTCATGGGACACCAGAGACTTTTACATCTTGTAAAAGGGGCATAACAGGTCCCCTTTAAGATCCTGGCACTTTCTCTCTTCTGGGTCTCATGGTGGAGATTTGTCATGCTGATACGGTCTCTGAGACTGTATGTGTGATTGGACTGAATGCAGACATGAGCAGCTCCTGCTTCCATAGTGATGGTCCATGTCTAAATGCTGCCTAATGGCTGGCCCCTCCCACTCATTCCCAGGGGTCCGGGCTCTCTGACGGCGGGGCAGGGGCTGTTTATAGTGATAGGGCTCACAGAGACGGCAGCAGAGGACACTAGGGATGACGGCAGCCGTTGGGAGGTGAAACCCATGTGACCGGTGAGATCTCTGTCTGAAATATGTGCACCTGCGCTGGTTTGTGTGCTTGTGCTTGTGTGTGTGTCACGTCTTTGAAGGCAACGTGTTCTTATTGTGGATTAAACAAAGCTTTTGGGATTTCCTCAGAAGCGTAAATGTACAATAATAACTCATGAGATGTGCTCATATCTTAAGAGAGTGTCTTCTTACTAGACTTTTACTATTTTTTGTGTAGATTTAAAATTGAAGTGTGCAATTTCTGCTCTACACTAAAAAAAAAAAATGGTGCAGAAACGATTTTCACTCAGAAAATGCTAGTAAATTAACTCTTTCCCCACAAATGACGTGTTTTTCCGGCAATCCATGTTTTCACTGTTATAGGGCAAGGGGCGCCGTTACACATCTTCTGAAATAGTACAGAATCTCCAGATCCAAAAACAAGTGAAGAAGATGATCTGGGTAAACCAGAAGGAGCGGATAGAAGCGTTGCTTACACACAAGTAAACTAACGTGATCATCAAACATTCAACAGCGTATAAATTGGGTGAAATGTTGAACTCATGATGGACTCAATCTACTCCATCTGTGTTTTCATCATGTATTTTAAAAAATGCAGAGTTTAACTGTACAATGGCTGCTAAAAATGACAAAATGTTTACGTGGTCGTCAAGGATACGCAGAGCGAACGTGGGCAGCCATGCCATCATTTTCGTAAGTCTCCGTTTTGGAACATTTATACTGAAGGGCAACCCTGGCATTTTCAAACTAAAATAGGCTCTGCAGCATTTTCGAAAGTCTCAATTTTCGAGGTTCGGAAATGCCGGCGTAGTGTAAACGACAGGTGTAACTGTAACAAAACATATGTGTTTTAAAACAAAAACACACTAGTGTAAACAGGGCCATAGTCTGAAGCTAAAATAATCTTTGACCATCATACACAATGAGATTTTCTGTGAAATCCATCAAATCCGACTGTACAAAACCTGCAGACTGGCTCTGACTTATGGCACTGGAGCAAAAGTCACACACCCTGCTAGAAATTTTACGTTCCCAGAACATTCTCAGAACATTCCCACTGGTGTTAAGGACATTGTCTAGTAATGTTCCCAGTACGTTCAAAGACGATCACGATGTGGAGTTCTTTTAAGGTTTGGAGAACGTTATTTGGTGGACCTTCAGGGAACATTCAGGACGTTCTGATTACTATAGGACGTTCTAATAACTTCCCAAATGTCATCTTTGTAACGTTCTTGCACGACCATAAAATAACCAAAATATTATGTCCCCCTAAACTCATATCATCAACGTTATTAAATGACCAACAGAGGACCGTGTGGGAACGTTCATTTAATGTCCCAAATATCCTCATTGTAACGTTCTTATGTGACCATAAAATAACCAAAAGAGAACGTCCTCCTAAAGTCATATAAGGAACCTTGAACTTTCATTACTGAAAGAGGACGTTTTAGGAACGTCCCTAATGTTCTGTAAAGGTTCGGAATTTTCGTCACCTTTAGAGAACTTTTAGGGAATGTTGCGCAAGGTCACGAGGGGCAACCACCTTCTACGTGGGGCAGTTTATTCCAGCCCTAAACTTGAATATGAGAAAGTATTTTAACATAAAAAGATTGTCTGGAATAAACTGATGCTTCCACATGTTGGCTGGCAGTCAGCAGTGGACATAATTCTATAGTTCCATAGGTCTGTAACCTGTGGGAATTGGAAGTTATTGTCCTATGAAATTAATCCTTCTGGTAGGAAAGAAGTGCTGTCTGTCAATTACTGTCATCTGAAGGATGGGGGAGCTCTGGGAGTTTTGTAGCTGCTCAAAATGTCACCAGAGCAAGATGGAGTGGCACCTGTAAATGAGAGTCAGCGGGCACTTCTTCTCTCCAGAGTTTCTCATTCCCACTAGAATGAGAAATTACTCGTCAGGACAGAAATCTGGGTCAGTCTCTGACTGGAATGCACATAAATACACGTCTGGTGTGCGGTGAAAACATAATGGAGATGGAGAAACGAGACTGAGAGGAGCATTTGAAATAGTGAGTGATGGACAACAGACAGCAGTCACAGTAATGATGATGATGATGATGATGATGGTAGAGGAAAAGAAAGAGGCAATCGAGGCTTGGGTTGGATATACAGTATCCTAGGGGTGCAGTGATAAAATTTTAGCCCTGTTACTGGGCCGAAACACAATCTGTGCCCGCAGGAACTCTGAAAAAGGAAGTGGCTAATTTGATTACGCTCTTAATTGTTCTTAATTGTATTGAATGTGCACTTGTACTGTAGTGTACTTCAAATCTTAAAAGTATATTGTGACGAGCAGGGCAGGCGAGAGCCATGAGGGAACGGCGCGAGTGATAACGATCTTCAGTAGCGAGTTGCACCGGCCTCGAGTCTCTCACGGAGGAGCTCCGGAAGCATAAAAGGGGGAGCGACGTTATTTTATGTTTTATTATGTTTGTGTGGCCGGCAGACTTCCGTGAGGTTCTGCTGGCATTACTTTCGTTTTGCTCTTTGTTTATTTTATATTAAAGTATATGTTGAACGTTCGCCGGTTCCCGCCTCCTTCTTCCCGTATCAACAAACTGCGTTACATATATTTTCAAAAAGCCATACTTTAGAATGTAATATAATGAAATAAAAGGCCACTTAAGTGCACTTAAAGAGAGACACTTTCATGAATGTTTACACACTTAAGTACACTTTATACATTTTCATTTAACTGCAGTTAACATGCAGTGACGTGTCTGAAAACATTCAGTTCACACTTAAGTACATTCTTATAAAGCATATTATTTCCATAATAAGTACTCTGTTTTATGCTAAAGTGTACTTCTTTTCACAAGCCACAAGTCATTGGCCAATACTAACACAATTGCAGAATTATTACTTTCATTTTTACTAATTTTTATTTGTTTATCAAGTACTCTTCGATCACATAATTTGATTAATGTGCAATAATTATTTTTTTTATTGAATATCTTGTTTCACTCACTAATTAGGGATGCACCAATATGAAACTTTTGGCCGATACCGATAACGGATAATTCTTTATATTTGAAAGCCGATAACCGAGATATTGGCTGATAAATCTAAATCCAAATTTTTATATAATTTTTGAGAGCCTGATTACAAAAACAAAAGTCTCACCATTAAAAGCCATGTCCCAAACACACAATTATAATGTTCTCATTATAATATTATGTTGCCTATATGACAGACTTGTGCTGTTCATGTTGAACTTAACTGTGTTTTCATTTTTTGAGTGATTTCAGTCATATTTCAAGCAATTCAAAACCATCATGGTAGACAGTGCACAAGTGTCTCGGCTGAAGGAAATAATCCATTATTTATCTGCTTTAATATATTGACCAAATTTTCTTTTTGGACCGATAACCTTAAAAAAATGAACATATATCAGCTGATATCACTAATACATCATGTTTTGGGGTTGTGAATGTAATTTCATGTTGACTTTTAGGTATGAATCAATAATATTTTGTGATTGGTCAGTTGGTGCCTCCCCAGTTTATCATATTGTCACAAACTGTAGGTTCGTATTTGAAGTCAGAATTTCGCCTCTTCTGTGTGTGTGTGTGTGTGTGTGTGTGGCAGCTGAGGCCACCTGACTGTGTCCCCATCAGCGGCTAATGGCCAGTTCTTATGGTTTGATGTGGAAGGGATGTGCACCTGATCCCCATCCGTACCGCCGTCACCTCTTACTCACCGCGCACACAGGGGCAGATCATTGACCTTTGACTTTTATCTTCAAGTGCTCTGAACTCGAGCATCATTTAAAGCTCTTGCTGTGGGGCTGGGCATTAATCACATCTTCCCATTGTTCATCTTAGCATCTCTATTGATTGCTAAATACATTTTTTGATAGTAGTGGTAGTGGTCAACCGATATGTTTGTTTTCTATGGTCAGAGTAGGGTGTGTCCAAAGGCCAGTGTGAAGGTGCAGTCAGACTCTGTAATTGTTTGCAGGGAAAAAAGGTCAATTGTCTATAGTAGTGTAGCGATGCATGAAGAACGTTTCGCACAGAAGTCACTTCCAAACCAAGCTGCTTTCTGTTGATCATTGAGCTGAATTCATGTGAACTTTAAGCAGATTCTTATTTAAATGACTGGACACTGCCTGCGAAATTTGGCCAAACAATGGTAAATGTGAGCACACCATAATACTGAGGTAATATACAGATGAATAAAACATTTTGAATGATTAATGGCCAGTTATGTCATGCCCATATGTCTGGGCAATATGTCATCTATCAGTAAGTAAGAATCATGTGAATACAGAAACTGATTTGGAAACTGGATCATGAAATGTTGCAAGCCAGATTCGAACTCACACCACCTGCACAAGCTCAATGTATGCATTAAATGCCAGGCCACAGTTCAAGTCTTCATGCTTTTTTCTGACTTATTCATCTATATAGATTATCATGTTGGTTAGTGGTTAATATTGGATATATATTTTTAAGACTTAGCGGTATTGATTGATGTCGACCATAAATTGGCCTGCAATGAATGTTTAATCGTACATGCTCGTTTACCCTGTTTTTACATTTACATTACTTTTGCCATCATCTAGCACTCACTTAAAGTTGATCTTTAAAATCGTTAATAATTTAAGAACACTCTCAAAAGGAATTTCCCCTTTTGATGCTGTGCATTGTAATGTTGTGACTAAATTCATTCGTAGCATTTGATTTTAGATTTTTTATTTATTTAGATAAAACATTGTAAACTATGGCGAATATCAGCCATTTATCATTTATATGCCTTAACATTAAACAGAATAACAGCTTATTGGCTGATAGATTTTTAGTTTTTAGTGTTTTATTTTTAATTTATCTAGACAAAATAGCATATCATTTTAATAGGTTTGGATTAGGGGTTACAGTTAACAACGTAACAAACTAAATGCAAGTACTTTGAATGTAATTGTAATGAACTGACATGTTTTAATAAGTATATTGTATCAAATGTATAAGGACATTTAATTTAATATAAAGTGTGACCCAGTATTCTGTACATGTACTTTCCTCAGTACACTGTATGGAAGAAAATTAATGCCAAATGTTTTTGACATTGACTTTTCAGGGCTTGCATTTTAAAATGTGTGTGAAATGTTTTGAATTGAAATATTCACAGCTTAAATATGCAACCATGTTGAATTTCAGCCCATAAAAACAAGCCCTAAAAATACAATGCATTAAAATGCAAGCACAGTTAATGCAATTCATTTTTTGTTTCAAAAACATTTGTCATTAATTTTCTTCCATAAATCTGTGTCTCAGCATTACTCTGGCCTGGATGAGCGAAGGTCTCCTGTATCAGAAGAAGGCAGTTCAGAGAGGTCTGTGGGCAGGAGAATAGCCCTCCATTGTGTGTCTGCGGCCGTGTTGCACCGCGCGCTCTGTGTTTGAGCAGACAATGCATGCGTCAGGTCTGCTACAGTACTGCATTGTGTGCATGATCCACATCTCGCGCTGGAGACAGTAGACCTCTCACTCATGATGGTGACTCAGGGGCATCTGAACACACTGGCAGCAGTGTCCATCTGCTGATCACACCTCTGCTGTCACCCGCTCAACATCTCGCTCACTTTGTGAACTTGTCCGTATTTCTTGCAGACAAGTCTTGTTTCTAGCCTTCGGCGTCAACTTTGCCATATCTTTAAGGTAAAATGATGGGCGTTGTGATGGCAGGTTAGACGTGTTGATTGGTGACCCAGCTGTTTGAGTGTTATGTTTTCCCAGCGCCCCCCTCCCGGTGTTGTGCGGAGGTTTTTCTCATCCTCTCCGGGCGGCTGGGAAAGGCTCGGGGAGGGGAATGTGTCAGAGACTGTTTGGGAGCCTCACTTTTCTTTAGTGGTGTCAGTCAGCAGGGCCGTGGCCTCCACGCTGAATCAATATGGCTTTTGTTAGAAGAGAAAAAGCTTCTTTAGATGCTGGGATCTTGGAGTGAAGCAGGGTGATTCAGGATAACAAGGGAATAAGCATCCCGACACAAGGCTTCGACATTCCCAAACTGCACCAGTGTGACACTTTTCCCAGCCTCCAAGTTATTTTTCACCACATCTTTCATTTATCGGTTATCGGCCTTAAGATGAAAAAAAAAATTCTAAGCTTGTAAGCTTATCGGTATCTGCCGATTGATTTGAGTTTTTTAGTGTTCATTTTTAATTTACTTGCACATCATAGACATTAAAAAATCAATTAACTTATCGGATGATTGATGTTGGTTTTTAATGTTTTATTTTTTATTTATTTAGACAAAAAAAGTATATAATTTCTGTATCAGCCATTTATCGGTTATCATGCAAAAAAAAAGTTTATCGGTATCAGCTAGAATTTTAATTTCTGATCTCTGACCAACCATGAATCTTATACTATACATAATACTATAAACCAGTCACTGTGACCTGATTGGTTGGTTCACTTGGGGTTATTTTCGTGCTTTTTTGGCCTGTTTTATCATTGTAATGTCTGATCGTGGGTTTCATGTCAATAAATCCCAGCTGAGCACATGCTATTGTAACTGTCATAGGCTCTCCTGCTTTTATCTGTCCATTTATCTGTCCATCTACCAGAAGACAGACTCAACTGACCGTGACACTGTTTTCAGCATTATATGTTGTCATTTCTCATTCTGTTGATTTTCGGTGTCTATTTCTTCTTCGTGTGATTGAGGAGTAAGTGAAGTGTGCCAGCGGAGCTCTGCCCGTGTCATTGTGGTGGCATTACTGATCGGAAAGGTCTCCATTAGTTTATAAAATATCATGTGTCCCGGACAGCCTGTAATTAAGCGTGTGTTTCAGAGGCCAGACTGCTGTCAGCAATATCTGCAGGAGGAAAATCACTCCAAGTGTGTCATTGGAATTATATTTTAATAAGTATTTATGAAGTTTGGAGTAAAAATTCTCAGCTGATTTATTGAACATCTGCTGTAGCAGACTTGTGCAGTACATTAAATGTAATGTGTTTAGGTTTGAAGGTTTGTTTTAGACTAGTACATGCTTCCTAATTCTCTTCTGTTGAAGAGTTCACTACTGTTCAAAAGTTTTTTTTTTCCATGCTTTAAAGGATTAGTCCACTTTCGAATTAAAATTTCCTGATAATTTACTCACCTCCATGTCATCCAAGATGTTCATGTCTTTCTGTCTTCAGTCGAAAAGAAATTAAGGTTTTTGATGAAAACATTCCAGGATTTTTCTCCATATAGTGGACTTCAATGGCCTCAAAACGGTTGAAGGTCAAAATGTCAGTTTCAGTGCAGCTTCAAAGGGCTCTACGTGATCCCAGACAAGAAATAAGAGTCTTATATAGAGAAACCATCGCTCATTTTCTAAAAAAAAAAAAAAAAAAAATACAAATTTTATATGTTTTAACCATAAATGCTCATCTTGAACTAGCTCTCTTCTTCTTCTTCTTCTCTATTTGAATTCCAGCAGTGTAGACACTGCTAAGTGTATTACTGCCCTCCACAGGTCAAAGTTTGAACTAATTGTTATATACTTGCACTAGCATATTGTATATGACAATGTAGTTCAAACTTTTAATGTGTCCTTGCTGATTAATTTAATTCAATAGTATGGTTGTCACATGTCGGCTTGACTTGATAATCCAGAACAATGAGGCTTGATGCAGATGATCGATGAAATAACATTTAATAAACACTAGGAACGAAAAAGAGATACGCCAGCAGGAAACGTTAACACAAGACAAAGAACAGATGAACACTGAGTGTTTAAATACATAAGAACATGAGTACCAGGTCAACCAAACAATGAATAACTATGGCAACTAAAGAAACAGGAACTGACCAGGACAAATGAATATCAAAAACAGAGACATAGGGAATCGTGACAATAGTAGTGCATTGGTTCCATATTTTGTTATTTGATGGAGTGACATTCATGCAGTGTGACTCAATGTCCAGACTTTTTAGGTCCACTGTGTGCTGTGTTTTGGATGCTGGTTTTCTTACCAAAATTCATAACTAGCTTAACTTGCCCAGCTTCACTAACAGGACCATTCCGATGACTAGCTTCACCAGTTAAGCTGTGCTGGTCCATCAGCCAGACCAGTACTAACCAGCATAAATCTTCCAGATAACCAGTGTTTTGTGATATAAATCCTGCACACTACTCAAGTTTTCAGTATCACACAAATAGTTTGGTCAACTGACCTTCTTCTGGCTTATTTTTTGGGGAACTTTATTGAAACAAAAGAAGATTTCATATCACTGAATCAGTCTGACTATATTTATTTACAACAACAAAAGTACGGGTTTGATTAGGGCAATATCTTCTCAAGGTAGTTATTACAGTGCAGGTGGAAATTCATGTTGTCTTTTCAGCAGGGTCGTTTTAGCAAAAGTTATGTTACGAGTGAACACTGGAGGCCTCAGTGATATTTGTGTTTTTGTACTGGGATTCATGTCTGTGCTGGATGTTTACGGGCCGTGTGGAGCTCAGCGCACCAGTGAACTTTCTCTGTGCCCTGCTGTGCCAGGACAGTGGGCTGACTCTGAGCAATGTGATGCCAGCTTTTCAAACACAGAATACATGATTCATCACAATCCCTTTTTTCTCTGTCTCTCTCTCTCTGTAGGTGACATCACACAGAAAGGCTATGAAAAGAAAAGAGGGAAATTATTGGCGCCCTACATACCCCAGATACAAGGTAAACAGCTCACTCTTAACAACTGTACTGTACAGCCACTGTTTAATGAAGTATTTTCACTCACGGTGCATGTCTAGGTTATAAAATCCTCACTTGTCACCTCTTCGACCTTCGACCCAACTTTTCGAGTCTTACTGCGGTCTGGAATGATCTGAAATACATGGATGCTTTCGGTACTGTCAAGGATACTCTGAGCTAATGGAAACAATGTGTGTGTCTCTCTGGGGAATAGGAGTTATCCACACTATAAAACTAAATACTAAGCGCAGGGTTCAAACTGCCTTAAACTCTCAATTATGTGGTGTGTGTCTTTGTTGTTTGGTTTGGGGTGGCTAGCAACTGCCCATATATCCAGGCATGATATCTCTTTCCATATGCAGAATACAGACGTGACAATTATTTATGGATCCTTGCTCTTTCACCTCTAAAATGTAAGAAATTCTTCCTTTTGGAGTCTTAAATTTGTCTTATTCATGTGTTTTATTTGGAACATGGGATAGTTCACCCAAAAATGAAAATTATGTCATTATTTCAATCATGGCAACTCTCTGAATAGTTTTAGCATGCTAATGTATTTAGTCTCGGTGGACTAGATTTGCTACACTGTTGTTGCTGATGCTCCTGCTGTAGAGCAAGTTACTACTAATAGGTACACAGACACGCTGCTGTGAACATGTAAGATATGCTGCTGCTGCATAAATAGACACACATAAATCCCGTAGCAGATTTAGGCAGGTGGAGCTGGGGAGGTGGAGGGGTTCAGCAGAACTCTGATAGCGCTGCAGGACCAGCCTACAGCAAACACTGAACCAGACTATTTGAATGTGATTGTCAGACTGCATATAAAGGATCTATAAGCCTGCGCCATATAGAGTTTCATGACTGAACTAGACTTTTATGTCATTCCAAAGTCATGTGAAGTCTTTCTTCTGTGTAACTCAAAAAGATGAGCAGAATGTTCACACTGCTTGTTCCATAAAATGAAAGTGAATTGAGACTGGAGCTGTTGAGGTCCAAAAGTCATCTTAAAAGTGTCATAATAAAATTGTCCATGTGACTTCTGCGTTGTTTTCCAAGTATTGTCTGCAGTCAGACAGTAGCTCTGTGTGAGGAACAGGCTGGACATTTTTTTTTATTGTTATTCGAAGAACAGCTTCCTATTCGACATTGCTTTCTCATGTTTGCGTTCAGTAAAAATGTGTGAATTATGTTTTTAACCAAATGTTATTAACATTATTCTGTGTCCTGGCTTGATGTATCTTGATGTGCCATATTTGAATGAAAAAAAAAAAAGAAAACTGATTTGAGAGTGAATTAATCAGGACATTTTTGGGTGAAATTCTACTGCAAAAATTGCACACAGTTGTCTTTTCTCAACACTGATCTTGTAGGAAACAGTGTTATTTTATATTATTACTTATATACTATTATAATATGTATTAAAATGTTCGATTAGTTTTCATTTTAGTGCAAGTTTTAATAATTTCAATTATTTGCCAAGACAACATTTCTTACATTTTTTGTTACGTTTAAGTTTTTCTTTTAATATTTAGGCCTATGTTTTATTTTATTGTAGCTTCATTTCAATAGTTTTAGTTGTACAATAGTTAACAGTAACGGCACTGATGGGAAAAGCCAAAGGCCCTCAACAGAAGTGGATGTCACAGGTTATCTCCCCCATTCAGATCAATGGCATCTGTTTTGGTGATTTTGTTCACACGTGACGGTCAATATTTCGACTGCTCGTGTCTTTCTGAACAACCCCCTCAGGGCTCTGTCCCTGCTCAATCTGTATTCCTTGTGTATGTTTAATTTTAGATTGTCCCTGCATACGTATTTTATGATGGTTGCGGTGGCTTGTGGAAAAGTGAACGTCTGTCTGGGCCCCCACTCTATATTTTTGGTTTGGCTTAGAAACGGAGAATCAGGACTTGATTTTAAATCAGCCTTGCAGCAGAGATGGCTCTCCATTGTGGGGTTTGTCTTTGTTGTTTTCTAAGCTGGCTAACAGACCACCACACTTCCTCCCATGATCCTCTCTGTGCTCCTCGGGTCCTGAAACCCTTGTGTACAAGAAGTAGACTTTAGCATATGTTTGAAAAAAGTACTTATTACAGAAATATACTTTAAAAGAATATACCAAAGAGTGAACTGAATGTAACTTTTTCACTTAATTGCACTTTACACGTAACACTTAAGTGCATGTTGAAATTAATTAAACATGTATTATACACTAAAAAATTCTGGGTTGAAAACAACCCAAATTGGGTTGAAATGGACCAACCCATTGGTTGGGTTAAATGTTTGCTCAACCTGCTGGGCAGTTTTATTTAACTCAACTATTGTTTAAAAATGACCTATAAAATGAACCCAAAATAGGTTGGAAATTAAAAATCAGACACATAATTACTAGAAGCAACAATAATAATCAAAAGGTGTACATTTATTAACAAGCAATTTAATACATGTTTATTGTTTAATTATTATTTGTTAAACATATTAATAAATGTTCATTTCCAACATATTATGGGATCAACAACTTATTTTGAAGCAACAATACAGTATTTTTTTAAACACTAGTTGGGTTAAATAAAACTGCCCAGCAGGATAGGCAAACATTTTAACCCAACCATTGGGTTAAAACAACCCAATCTCTGGGTTTGTCCATTTTCAACCCAACTTGGGTTGTTTTCAACCAAGCATTTTTTTAGAGTGTAGTTTAAATTTATATTAAATGCAATCAGCTGAACTGTGCTTTTTGACCCACTTAAGTAGGACTTAAATACATATTTATATGTAATTTCATAATTACTTCTTTTGCCTGGTTAAAGTTACTGCTGAATGTACTGACAAATATTTGTGATAAACCAAAATATACTTTAATGTCATTTCTGTTTAAATTTGTTAATCATGTATTTAAATATGTTTGTAATTACACATTTATAAAGATGAATTTGCAATTTCGTACATTTAAAATATATCAACTTTAAATGTAATATTGAATAACAAGCAGTTAAAATTATAAACAAGTACTTTGCATGTGCTTTAGTATGTTAGTCAACACTTCAAAATAAGTGTACTTTTTAAAGCATTAAAAACATAATGCTCTTTAAGTGCACTTAAATGGCCTTTTCTTTTGTCAAATCGACTTAGATAATTAATGTGGTTTAGACAACATAATATTTTGAGTTTCTGTTGATTTAACCAATTGCCTTCCTTGTATTAACTCAAATTTTTAATTTCAGTGAACTCAAAATTTTAAGGCAACCAGATAACTTACTTTTTTAAGTAAACCAACAATTATTTTTTTTACAGTGTATACAGCTTTTTTTTTTTTTTAAATATAAGATTTGAAGTACACTACACATTCAATACAATTAAGTGCACTTCTTTTCACAAGGGATGTCAAAGAGGTCATAAAGATTTGGCCCTCTGAATTGGTCTTTGAATCTGTGTGGTCATGTTCACAGTTGATGTCCTCTACCTCAGAACAAAGAAGAAAACTGCACACAATTTGTGCCGGAAAGTTCTAGTTCACCAATATTGTACTCAGGCACTAGAGCTGCACAAATCTAAGTAGCTAAGCCGTTTCTTGTGAAATCTCAAATCTATCTGTTTATGTAACCAATTAAAGCTCATTACGATCAAGACTCCTAATGAGGCCTCGGCCATTAAGGCTGGCACATCTCCTAGGAATCTTCTAATTGTTACATTGTTGCATCTTCTGAAACATCCTGTCCAGATCAGACTGGTAACAATCATTTGGAAGCAGGAATGTGATTGGTTGGTTATCAGCCAACTGTGGAGGGGCATTTACTTGCTTAGCAACTGGACAGAGCTACTTGTAGCATTTACTGCTGTGTTATCTTTGCACATAGTTGGGCCTTTGTGAAGCTGTGGAGATTACACACGCTATCAGGACATTGTATCAGTGGTTCTGCATAGGCCGTGTGTGTTAGCGCTTATGAACCAGCACTCCTCACTTCTTTTGATGTTACAGACTGTCTTATTGTCCTTAAACAACTTTAGCCGTGAGTAAGCTTTTGTTGAGTTAAGCAGGATTGGAGGTTTTGAGGTGGAGAGTTTCCCAGAAGCAGTCCAGCCCTCACAGGACCCACAGCTGATAGAAACAGCAGCAGTGTTATAATGCTGATACTGTGCAATTATTGGGAAGACCTAAAGCAGTTATGATGGACCTAATAACAGAGGAAACAAGAGATGTTTTAATAAGAGATACTTAAATGAATAACAATCATGTTTGCAGTATAAAGCCTACGGGGAACATAGCAACCCAGAGGGTTTATTTTTTGTTAAATATAACAAAAATAAACACTTATATTAAGTCTTCCATTCACATGTGGCATTTGATCTGTAAAGTTGTCAGATGAACGCATGTTTATACAGTACCATTCAAAAGTTTTGGGAAGATCATGTTACTGTACACACTTTTTTTGTGTGTGTGATTTTACAAACTGCGGGATTAACACATAATGTAGTTCCGAATATTCTACTTATCCTAAACTAGTCCTACAGTTGGCGACGCCTGTGTTTATCCGTCTTTGTGTCCTTTGGTTAAGTATGTGACCTTTCCTGAGCTCAGTGTGGTTGTTTGGGGATATTACCCTAATGAATGCTCCACCATGTCAACACAGGAGCTGGAGTTCCTTTCAGTGATTCCCGGGGCAAGAGGTCATTATGAAGTGGTTGCTAGGCAAACGGTTTGGGAGGAGGAAAACAATCCTGTGTTGCTTTCTTTGACTTTCCAGGAAAAAAACTAACACAAAGATAAGAGGTCACTAGTTGTCTTAACCTGTGATAGATGTTCCTTCACGTCACAGTTTCACAAAAAATAGATAGTTTGGTTTCATTTAGATCCTATATGACAAAAGCAGGACTATGTTTTTTAAATGCAATTTGTCTTTGATGTCCTTCATCTCTCCCTGTTTGTTAGCATTCACTGTTGTGATAGAGAGGTCACTAGACCTCAGATCAGAACATTTCTCATTTCTGCTGCCGCAGCTACAGCAATGATGATCTTACATAAGCGCAGCGCTGCGTGACTCATCAGTCTTGACCTTCTGCAAGGTGGAGGCTTTTCTAAATTCATAGAAATTACATTGCCATTGAGCTCCCTGCCATTCAGGATTCAATCAGAAGGTTTAAATGAAGAGGTGAAGCATCATTTACCGTCACTTATTCTCACTTTGAGTGCATCCTCAGTAGGCTGTGATTATTACTGTACATGTGCTATATACAGATTTTCCCCCAGACTCATGCTGTCCCTGATGTATATAACTTTCTTTCTTCAGATAAACACAAAGAAAGATTATATAAATATATAAATCAAGTATTCTTACACATGCCCAGGGCTTGACATTAACACCCACCAACCCACCAAATGCAGGTATATTTCAGCAGTGGCATGTAACGCAGTCACTCGTACTAGCCACTGTTGGGGGTTGAATTATATATAATATATACATTTTTCAATTATAGTCTTTTAAAAAAGCATCTGAAATAATAAACTAAGTGCAGTGTAGTGTCAAAAATATTGATTTTTCAATACATATCGATACTGAAATATCTCAAACGCTTCCAATACTCATTTTCCACAGAATAATATTGAATAGACAGACAATAATATTGAATATTACATGAATATTGTTGGTGTTACAGGGCTTGATTTTCGGCATGGAATTTCATGCATTGTGCATAATTTTATCCATTCCCGCAGATTTTGTGTTGACACCCAAAGTGTGCGCACATAAAGCCACCTCTCAGTACTGAATTGAGTTCTTTTTCACTGCTTGTAGTGCTGAAATAGTCAAATACACACAATTTAATGTCAAAATGCAGGTCTTGGGGAGTATTCACATAATCACAGTCAGTTGTTTTAAGTGAACGTAAACAGTAACGCATGTGTATCAGTATAATGGATCCGTGTGTCAGTTCTTAAAGTGACAGCAGCCTAATATACACTATTTTGCCAATATACACTATTTAAGTTTTGGGACACCTGCCTTTATGTGCACATGAACTTTAATGACATCCCATTCTTAATCCGTAGGGTTTAATATGGAGTTGGCCCACCCTTTGCAGCTATAACAGCCTCAACTCTTCTGGGAAGGCTTTCCACAAGGTTTAGGAGTGTGTTTATGGGAATTTTTGACCATTCTTCTAGAAGCGCATTTGTGAGGTCAGGCAGTGATGTTGGCGAGAAGGCCTGGCTCTCAGCCTCTGCTCTAATTCATCCCAAAGGTGTTCTGTCGGGTTGAGGTCAGGACTCTGTGCAGGCCAGTCAAGTTCCTCCACACCAAACTCGCTCATCCATGTCTTTATGGACCTTGCTTTGTGCACTGGTGTGCAGTCATGTTGGAACAGGAAGGAGCCATCCCCTGACTGTTCCCATAAAGTTGGGAGCATGAAATTGTCCAAAATGTCTTGGTATGCTGAAGCATTAAGAGTTCCTTTCACTGTAACTAAGGGGTCAAGCCCAACCCCTGAAAAACAACCCCACACCATAATCCCCCCTCCACCAAACTTTACATTTGGCACAATACAGTTAGGCAAGTACCGTTCTCCTGGCAACCGCCAAACCCAGACTCGTCCATGGGATTGCCAGACAGAGAAGCGTGATTCAACATACCTCCACTGCTCTAGAGTCCAGTGGCGGCGTGCTTTACACCACTGCATCCAACGCTTTGCATTGCACTTGGAGATGTAAGGCTTGGATGCAGCTGCTCGGTCATGGAAACCCATTCCATGAAGATCTCTATGCATTGTTCTTGAGCTAATCTGAAGGCCACATGAAGTTTGGAGGTCTGTAGCTATTGACTCTGCAGAAAGTTGGCGACTTCTGCGCACTGTGCGCCTCAGCATGCGCTGACCCCGCTCTGTGATTTTACGTGGCCTACCACTTCATGGCTGAGTTGCTGTTGTTCCCAATATTATAGTAATATGCATGCTAATAAGCAACTAGTTAAAAGACCCTAAAATAAAGTGTTACCGAAAGAATAAACAACTCTTAAGCAATAGAACAAATGAATACAAGAGAATACAAAGATACAAATTATATATATTATATAATATTATATTATATAAACAGTATATATTATATATATATATATATATATATATATATATATATATATATATTATATAAACAGTACTTTACAGTACTTGTGTGTATAACTGTATGAAGTGAATACCTATTAAAACATTATTAACATAGGAAACAGAAGGTATATGAGGCTGCTGTCACTTTAAGAACTAATGCATGGATACGTTATATTGATACACATCAAATATTTTCTTTACAGTTTGCATTCACGGTAGGCTGTGTTTATGTGGATACTTATAAGACAGGCAAGTATTGAGTTCGTCTCCCACTTGAATGGCTTAAAATCACTTGAATGTTTAAACTGACCAGACTTAAAAACATGTGAAAATGATGAGCTTTCTTGAGAGAGCAATGCTGGACTGATCGTTCAGATGGGTCTAGAACCACCCCTGTACATAATAAATAAATACACTAAATGTAAATAAATGTCTGCAGTGGTGTAGGCCGTAGGTAGTATGGTGCGTGGAAGTAGATTTTGATGCGATCGACCCGAGTATAAATAGTATCTAACAACTATTTGCACTTATTGCAAAGAACTTCTACTTTTATATTGTGTAAATAGAATATATCGCTATTATACACTTAGTGTAAATAGCTGCTTGCCTTATTTATATGCCAGTTTGAAGTAATTCATATTGGTGAGAAGCTCTCAGTGGTGAGCCTCAGCTGAAACTCTAGTCTGGTCACATGGCCTGTGGCTGTCGCAGCAGAACAAACTGATGTGAGATTTGTGTGTCTCTTCAGCCCATGTCTGTCATGTTTGATGAAGTATTCACTGTCTGCGTCAGCACAGGATCACCATGAGAGCTCTGTTTGGAGCTCAGATGTGGTGTAAAGGACCCATTGATCTCAAGGTGTTGTGTTACCCGGATAGCAGAGAAGTCTGAAGTCATGAGAGGATTTATGTTGCCATCTAAATGCAAAGTCGAAATCGAGTAGTGTCACTTCAATGGTTTATTACAAGTAAATTACTCACCCTAAGATTATTTACTTTGAATACAAGTCTGTTTCTGTGGGCCCAATAGGTGTAACAGGATTTTATTGCACAGTTTAGTGACCTTTATTCTGTAATGCTGGTTTTGTAGGTTCTTGTACAGTAATTTCTTCTGCACAGTGGCCCCACACTGAGCGCTTCAACTGTCCTTGTTTTACACCGCAGTTAGCTTGCTAATGGGAAAAATGTCAAGCATGGAAATTGGAGTAATGCCTTTGTCTGTCTGAGATGATAATGTTCTGGTCTCTGTTGTGTGCAGGTGTAGATCCGTCTCTGCAGATAGATCATAGGATCCACGCGTCGTCACAGGTGGCCCCTCCAGGCTCCAAACAGAACAAGCCGCGTGTGGCGAACTCAAGGGATGAGCGCTTCAGATCAGGCAGGAACATTTCCCTGCTAAACTCTCTGATCATGAGGGACGAGCACAACAGATATGCCCTTGTGAAAAAGAAGTACACTTTATCATACTTTATTAAAAAGAGTACACAGCAAAATCAACCCTGTTCATAGTTAAATCAACCCTGCTCAGATTACATATGGTCCCTCTCTATATAGTGTTAAAGTAACACTGAAGCAGAGTGAAAGTTAATGAGATAATTAAGTGATTAAGTTATGATTGAGCATTAGTGATGAACACCTGCTGTTAACAAGCATAAACACTGAAAAGAAACACAGTAACTACAAAGGACTTCCAGCCAGAGCCTTAGATGAAATCAACTGAAGATAAAAGACATTAAATCTCTCAAGATCTGATTAAACAACTCCACAAACAGCATATTATCTCATTAACTTTAACTCTGCTTCAGTGTTATTTTAATTCTATGTCGAGAGGAACCATATGTTCTCTGAGCAGAGTTGATTTAACTGGGGATTTTGCTGTGTACATCGAAAATAATATATAATAAATAGTAATATGGAAAATAATATACTTAAATGTTTTATGACACAGTTTTTCTTTGAAATATGGTTAAAGTTACTGCTGAATGAACTGACAAACATTTATGATAAACTAAAATATACTTTAATATAATTTCTATTGAAACTTGTATGTCATGTATTGAGATATATTTGTAATAACATTTGTTAACTATGAAGCTGCAATTTAGTACATTTAAAATAAATTAACTTTAAATGTAATGTCGAATAACACACTACAGTTAAAATTATAATCAAGTACTTTACATGTGCTTTAGTATGTTAGTCAATACATCAAATTAAGTGTACTTTAAAGCATGACAAAAGATTATTAAAACATTATTTAAAATGTACTTTAAAGTAAAACTTTTCATTTAACATTATTACGAAGTGGACTTTATGTGTGTTGAAAGTGTCTCTCTTTAAGTACATGTACTGTAATTGGCCTTTTAATTCTTTAATATTATCTGCAAGTATAGTTTTTTTACATATACTTTTAAGATTTGAAGCACACTATAAGTGCTAAGTGCACTTCTTTTTCACAAGGGTCAGTATCACTATTGCATGTTTCTTTCAACTTTGGCATGTAAATGAATGTGAATGAATCAAATCATGTGACTTAAGCAAGCAGAGGTATATTTGTACTTTTCTAAGAGATCGACATTTTTCCCTAGTTTCAAAAAAGGCTAAAAACATCAAAACACTATAATAATATAATATAATATAATATAATATAATATAATATAATATAATATAATATAATATAATATAATATAATATAATATAATATAATATAATATATACACTGTCATATTATTCAGGCGAGAAGGTTATTATTATTATAATGCTATCTGTTCTGTCATATCTTGAAGACATTTGGGATTTGAAAATGTAATTTGTTGGACGTCTGACGGTAGTTTTTGGTCTTATCTAAAGTTGGCACTATCTGTGTCTCCACAGACCTTCATACAGAAGCAGTACAAGCAGCCTTGGCAAAGTATAAAGAGAGAAAGATGCCGATGCCCTCGAAGAGACGCTCTGTTCTAGTGCAGTCCTCAGTTGAAGCATGCACTCCTCCAGGTAAAACACACACACACATAGGTTTGTTTTGCTATCAGAGTGAGGACATTCCATAGGCGTAATGGTTTTTATACTGTACAAACTGTACCTTCTGTCCCCCTTCACTGCTCCTACCCCTAACCTACCCATCACAGAAAACATTCTGCATTTTTACATTTTTAATAAAACATTGTTTAGTATGTTTTTAAAGCTATTTTAAATATGAGGACTCATGAAATGTTCTCATATTTCATGTTTATGTCGTAATACCAGTGTAATACCCATGTCATTATATAAATTTGTGTCCTTGTAAATCACAAAAACAAGCACACACACACATAGACGAGATGAAAATGTTAGGGACGATTTGGAAGAGATCCAGTCAGAATGATGATGTCCTGCTCTGTAGATGCGCACATTTGAATTATAATGTGTTGATGTACCCGGTGGGACATAAGTTTGCATACACTTACTGCATGTCTCATAAAATGTTCAAAAATGAGTGGAGAGAAAAGGTGTCTGGGAGAAAGAGAAAAGCAGAAAAATGGATAGATCTGAAAAAGTGTGACGACACAAAAGAGAGCTCTATTCGGTTCGGCTTTCTGTGCACACACATCCGAAGTGTGCAGCCGTGTACACAGATCTTTTCATGCCTGAATGGACAAATACACACAAAATTATGTAAAAATTCCGTTTTGGAGAGTATTCATGTAAACACAGTTGGTTATGTCTTCAGAAAACATAAAAAGCTATGAGAATATCGGATGTGCATCAGTGTATTGGATCCGTGCATTCGGTATTAAAGTGACAGCAGCCTAATAAACATGCTGCCATCTGTGCCCTTAATATTAATCAGATAACAAAAGACAAAACGAAAATCACTCATGGCTCTTTAATAGCCTTAATAAGGATTAATTATATTTAATTTATACAAATAAATATATCTGCTTGAAAGAATAATGTTATATGCAAGTTGTTCTAAAGAATGCATATCATTGATTGAAAAGTTCTTCTTTAGGAGAAGTGGTTTTATTTAATTTTAAGTAATGTCACAGCAGTTAAATCTGTGTCTATACTGCATGTTCAAACTTTAGTATCATTAGTACATTTACAGTAATTCATATTAACAGGTTGATATGTTTTCTCCAAGAGTAGCCTATATTACGGGTTTGGAAATTTTGGAGAAATCCTTAATGCATTACAGTTTAACTAAACCCATTAGATATTAGTTGACTAATCATATGATATTTAGTCGACTAAAACTAGACTAAAACTAAAGCAATTCAGATGACTAAAATATGACTAAAAATAAATGCCATTTTAGTCAAAAGACTGTGACTAAAACTAAATCAAAATTTGCTGTCAAAATTAACACTAACACATTAACAACATTAACACACACAGCTAGGATTAAACAGTTCAATTCAAACTTTACAAGTTGTTTACAATTACTATGCTGCTATGAAATATTTTGACAACACTTCATTTTCTGCTTTATATTTTCAATTGACAATAGTTGACAACAAATGTGCGTTTCAGCTCTTCATGCCCTGCTGAAAAATCCAGCATACACCAACATGAATTCCACATTGTTCCAGGCTGGTTAGAGCTGGTTTAGTGCTGGTCTAGCTGGTGGAGCAGCATAGTCATGCTGTTCTCAAGCAAAACTGAGCTGCTGTAGCTGGTCCACAGTCACTCCTGCTCTCCATGCTGGTGACCAGCAAACCAGCAACCAGCATCCCATTCTGGTCCCAGCATGAAAAACATAACTTATTCTGGTGACCAACAATGCTGGGTTTTTAGAAGGGGATGTTTTGATCTTCTGAGTCTTGAGAGAACAATGCACAGTTTTCTGAATAATAGCCTCATTATTTACACAAAGAGAACTGCTTCTGACCACTCAGTTCCCAGACCACCTTCCCACATGCCTGCATATGGAGATGTTTAACAAATTCCAGCTTTACTGACCCTCTGGCTGTATATTTAGCTATTTGAGTATCAAATTTAGTTAACAACCTTTAGCTAATACAAAATGGACTTTCCCTGATTTGGGGGTATAAGAGATTGACCACATTTTTTTTTTTTTTTTTTTTCATAGCTCATGTGATTTTGAGTCATTTAAGTTTTAACTGAATTCCTTCAAAGAAATTAAAAAGACACTTGTTGACATGTACAGTAACAGTAGAGCGGTAGCATTAATGCAGACCGATTTGGGAGATTTTGTTGCAAAATATTTGAGTTCATATTGAAATCTTTGACTTTGATGGCAGACTTTGGTATTCTGGCAAATCTGAGCACAGTTTGAGATGTTATTAAGATCTCTTCTGAAGCTCAGTAGGAAATATATGTGAGATTACCGGTTTCTTTTCCTCAGGAGAACAATCTGAGAAGCAGGAGAATGAAACCTCCATTTGCCCTCCATTTAATCTCAATTAATGTCTTGGAGAACTGCAATCATGACAACTCTCGAAATCGAAATTATAACAGCATTTTATTGACAAGAAAAGAGTGCATGTTGGATTAGTTTTGCCATGAGCAAAGCTGCTGAAGTATACTAAAAAGGAATAAAGTAGGGAGAATGGTGCATCTGATCTAGACAGGTGGTGCTGGGGAGGAGGAGGGACAGAAATAATATCAGCTACTCAGAAGAGTTTCATGACTGAACTATGCATTAAAATCTATGATTTCTCTTTCCTATTAGTTATTTTGTTTTTGTATCTGTGTTGGTTTTGTTATATAGTTTAGTATAGTTTATTTCGTTATGTCTGTCATTTCTTCACATTATTACATCCTGTGGTCCGATTAGCTCATCTCTCACCCCACATCTTTGCTTTGTCCATCAATATGGATTACATTATTGCAATGTTTTTCTAGCATTAATGAGTTTCTGAGTTTTGGTGTCCTGATATACTCTCCTGTCCTTCTTGGGTCAGAATGATGAAGTCAGTGAAAGGTCAACAGGATTAAAGGTTCAAGGGTGGGGTCAGATCAGCATAACGGGAGCCATTCAGGGTCGCTCCCTGTGGGAATTGGTCATGGTCCGCTAATTCTTTTGTGCCCTGCATGGACGCAGTAATGCACACGCACACATAAAGAGGCTAAGCTGTCTGATTGCCCTGCCGGAGATGATCTGATAACCCATCTGGCCTGAAAGGTGCCCCTCTTGCCCTCTCGCTTTATTCTGGAGGTGGGTTTTAAAGAAGCCCGAAAATGAAAAATCTGTCTTGATTTACTCATTTATGCTTCAGACCTGCAGGACATTTTGAAGAATATTGATGCTTTTTTTTTCCTACAAAATTGGGACTTCTATTTATGATTTCTGTGATGCAGAAAACATGGATGAAATCACGGAAACAGGTCATAAAAATAGAATTTACAGTAGGCAAGATTTTGGATCAATATATTACCTTCCTTTACCACCATTTTTGACACTAATTTAGATAGATAGATAGATAGATAGATAGATAGATAGATAGATAGATAGATAGATAGATAGATAGATAGATAGATAGATAGATAGATAGATAGATAGATAGATAGATAGATAGATAGATAGATAGATTGATAGATAGATTGATTGATTGATTGATTGATTGATTGATTGATTGATTGATTGATTGATTGATTGATTGATTGATTGATTGATTTGGGAAAAATAACCCGGATTTCATGGAGCCCTACATATTAAAGTATGTAGTATCTACAGGTCGTCAAGCTCCAGAACAGGGCAGAAAGCACCATAAAGTAAAGGTCAATATGACTTGTGCACTATTCCAATATCTTTGTGTAAGGAACAAATCAAAATGCTGTTAATTGCTACACAATATAATGCTATAAATGCTCTAAATCTTAGCTTTCAATCCTACCTCTCACAAATCTCATTTGCACCACCATACAATCAAACATTCAGTCATGTGACATGCGAGAACCAATGGAGTTTGGGATCATTGACATCATACGGATATGATCAGCCTCTTCCCTATTCTAAGGCAACAGAGCGGCTTTATTACAGTGTGACTGATTCGATTCTGCTTCGGTCTGGTTCTGACCAGCTTGAAAAATGCTGTCTGACCCACATTCCTGGCCGTTTTTGATGTTGTCTGTAGTGTATTCAGGAGTCTGTTGTGTCCTGTGAAACTGTGCTGCGTCTGGACCTGATTTCAAAAACAGACACTTCACTGCCGCAGCAACTAATAGAGAAGTTTCAGAAGAATTATTTCAGTTTAAAAGGTCAGGTTGGCAGTTATTGTCAGTACACCAGTGTCTTTCTTGACACACCTACTCATTCCAGTTAATTTCGGTCTCCTCCTTCCCTCCTCGTCAGTCTCAGTTTCTCTCTCAAATCACTTCTTCTCCCATGACTCTATACCATGCCTATTGTCTGTTTCTGAATCTGTGTCAAGGTTACTCTCAGAGTGCCTGAGGACATGGAGTGAGAATTGAATTACAATAGTTCTAGTTTTTATGAGGTTCTTCTGCCTGCTCTTTATAGATCATTAAACATGCCTTCCTTTCAAGAGTTAATTGACTGATCTTCATCTATATCTTTGATGAATAGAAAATTCAAAAGAACAGCATTTATGTTAAACGGAATTCTTTTGTAACATCATAAATATATTTCTTGTCACTTTTGATCAATTTAATGCATCCTTGCTGAATAAAAGTATTCATTTCCTTACTGACCCCAAACTTTTGAACGGTAGTGTATACGTTAATGAATTCTGAGTAGATGTTGTGTATATTGATATTTATATTGTATTGATCATGGGGGACCTTGTTCATTAAATCATCATCATCATCACTACAACGGATGCCGAGCTTGAGTTTCGTTCGTGATGTTCGTGGGTTTGTTCAGGGTTCAGGACTGCGGTCTTCAGTTAATAACATGTATCAGACACCCGTGAGTGGAAGTAGATCATTTTCCGTCATCAGAAGGCTGTTTCGGAGAGACACATTAGGATAATGCCTTTCACATTTAATGCATGACTGTTTGTTGCTCAGTGTCTGTCTCCTAATTTGCTGGACACGCTCCATAGTAATTGCTCCCTGTGGGCGATTAATTGCATAATTAATGTTAAATTAATCTGCTACCACCTACAGGCTTCTTGTCAGTCAATCTCTCTCTCCTTTGTCTTTTCCTCTTTCCTTTTGTCCGTCTTTTCTCTGTTAGTGTGTGTTTGATGATGAGAATAATACAATGAACATTGAAAAGCAACTTTTAGGGAATGGTAACTCATTTCACACTGTTGTACCTCAAATCATGTGACTCGTGGAGGGAGATGTTACTATAAGCACTATTACTTTTAATACCATAAAATATCATAATTTACATTTAAAAGCCCTGGTAGCCCCACAATACCTTATCTGTCATAGCTGTTTGCTGCAGAACGCCTCAAATAAAACGTAAATTAACTAGAAGCAAGCAGCAGATCATTAGTTTTAATGGATTATTGATCATTAGAGTTTGCTTTTCTAATTGAGTTTTTTTTCACTGTTGATACACTTTTTTTACACCATAGCACACAGTTTGCGTCATGAAATAGTACAGATGGTTTAGCTATATGACATATTTTATTCATTAATTGGCGGACATCTGTTATTTTCTACGGCGTAACATTTACTGTATAATGTATTTATAATAGGGAAATGATGCAGTCACGTGTTACCATAACTGCAGGCCTCACATGCTCCGATTCTGACCACATGAGCATTACATCATATGTATTTTCCCCCAGCAGATCTCATCAAAGTCATATTTTGGTTTGGACTGAGAACAGACGCCTTTACTTTCTCTTTCATAACGATCATATATTAGTCCTCCTGATGTTTATGATGGAAGCTTTGGGTAGATTTTGAGGTCACACTTTAGTTTAGGGTCCAATTCTCACTATTAACAATGACTTTTGCCTCAAGAAACTCCTAATTACTGCTTATTAATAGTTTGTAAGGTTGTTTAGTATTGGGTAGGATTATGGGATGTAGAATATGATCATGCAGAATAAGGCATTAATATGTGCTTTATAAGTACTAATAAACAGCCAATATCCTAGTAATATGCATGCTAATAAGCAATTGGTTCATAGTGAGAATTGGACCCTAAACTAAAGAGTTAATTATTTTATTTTGAAGACTTTTTACAGTACAGTGGCCCCAAAATTGGGATGATTAAGTCAAACTTAAAAATGTAGTGCAATTCATTACATTAGATGACAAAATATCAAACCAAGTTGCATTTCCCCGCCATTGATGGAATTTTCTGGCTTGATATGTTTTCACTGTTATACAGTAGAGGGCGCTAAATGCATCTTCTGAAAGAGTACAAAATCTCTAATTAAAAACACAGGAGAAGAAGAAGCAGAAACAAGTTATAGAAGCATTGCTAATGCACGTTGTGGTCTTTGGAAAAAACACGATTTTATCAGCTTTTTGCTCAAAATGTTGCTTTTTTATGAAATTTACCCATATTGTTGATAAAAAAAAAATTTTAATTCTGCATGAAGCTAGAATAAAACTCTTCTTGTTTGTTTGTTTAATTTAACTATTACCTGCCAGCATTTTTTTTTTTTTTTTTTTTTTTTTTTAAGTTGCCAGCCACCACCAACGTTTTTGATCATTTTTACAAAACTTTCATGGGCCCCAGAATATTATATTGTATGAATATATGAACATGCAATATATCAAAAGAAAGAACAGAGCCTCTCCTTTTAAAGAGATGTATAAAACCTTTTTCAAGCTCCATTTAAAAGATTGTTAGCCCTGAAATGATAAAACAAAAAATATATATTGTTCAAAATGAAGACAGAAAGAAATGTGACACATTATTAGATCAGGTTAATACAAACCCGATTCCAAAAAAGTGGAGACACTGTACAAATTGTGAATAAAAACAAATGCAATGATGTGGAAGTTTCAAATTTCAATATTTTACTCAGAATACAACATAGATGACATATCAAATGTTTAAACTGAGAAAATGTATCATTTTAAGGGAAAAATAAGTTGATTTTAAATTTCATGGCATCAACACATCTCAAAAAAGTTGGGACAAGACCATGTTTACCACTGTGTGGCATCCCCTCTTCTTTTTATAACAGTCTGCAAACGTCTGGGGACTGAGGAGACAAGATGCTCATGTTTAGGAATAGGAATGTTGTCCCATTCTTGTCTAATACAGGCTTCTAGTTGCTCAACTGTCTTAGGTCTTCTTTGTCGCATCTTCCTCTTTATGATGCGCCAAATGTTTTCTATGGGTGAAAGATCTGGTCTGCAGGCTGGCCATTTCAGTACCCGGATCCTTCTTCTACGCAGCCATGATGTTGTAATTGATGCAGTATGTGGTCTGGCATTGTCATGTTGGAAAATGCAAGGTCTTCCCTGAAAGAGACGACGTCTGGATGGGAGCATATGTTGTTCTAGAACTTGGATATACCTTTCAGCATTGATGGTGCCTTTCCAGATGTGTAAGCTGCCCATGCCACACGCACTCATGCGACCCCATACCATCAGAGATGCAGGCTTCTGAACTGAGGGCTGACGACAACTTGGGTTGTCCTTGTCCTCTTTAGTCCGTCTGACATGGCGTCCCAGTTTTCCAAAAAGAACTTCAAATTTTGATTTGTCTGACCACAGAACAGTTTTCCACTTTGCCACAGTCCATTTTAAATGAGCCTTGGCCCAGAGAAAACGCCTGCGCTTCTGGATCATGTTTAGATATGGCTTCTTTTTTGACCTATAGAGTTTTAGCCGGCAACGGCGAATGGCACGGTGGATTGTGTTCACCGACAATGTTTTCTGGAAGTATTCCTGAGCCCATGTTGTGATTTCCATTACAGTAGCATTCCTGTATGTGATGCAGTGCCGTCTAAGGGCCCGAAGATCACAGGCATCCAGTATGGTTTTCCGGCCTTGACCCTTACGCACAGAGATTGTTCCAGATTCTCTGAATCTTTGGATGATATTATGCACTGTAGATGATGATAACTTCACACTCTTTGCAATTTTTCTCTGAGAAACTCCTTTCTGATTTTGCTCCACTATTTTTTGCCGCAGCATTGGGGGAATTGGTGATCCTCTGCCCATCTTGACTTCTGAGAGACACTGCCACTCTGAGAGGCTCTTTTTATACCCAATCATGTTGCCAATTGACCTAATAAGTTGCAAATTGGTCCTCCAGCTGTTCCTTATATGTACATTTAACTTTTCCGGCCTCCTACTGCTACCTGTCCCAACTTTTTTGGAATGTGTAGCTCTCATTAAATCCAAAATGAACCAATATTTGGCATGACATTTCAAAGTGTCTCACTTTCAACATTTGATATGTTATCTATATTCTATTGTGAATAAAACAAATATAAGTTTATGAGATTTGTAAATTATTGCATTCCTTTTTTATTCACAATTTGTACAGTGTCCCAACTTTTTTGGAATCGGGTTTGTAGTTAAAGTGATTCTCTGCTATGAACTTGAGCAGAACTGACTTCATACAGCCACAGAAAATCATGATTAAAAGACACTGAGCTTTGAGTGCCAGTGACATTTCTGTATGACATTAGGACATTTGTAATTGTGATTTAGGTGTCCTTTATCTTTTGATGCCATTGTATGTCAGTATGATACCTTAACTTCACCTGACCATCAGTCCCGCTCTCTTTTGCTCACAGACACTTCCTCGGCATCAGAAGACGAGGGCTCGCTGCGCCGGCAGGGACGGATCGCCTCCTCGTCTCCGTACCAGGCGCACCCGAGCGTGGAGCACTGGTTTAACAGAGTCATCCAGGGCTCGTCCACCTCATCGTCCGCCTCGTCCACCTCATCCCACCCCGGAGGAAGAGCCCATCACGCCACGAACACCACCTCTGCTTCAGCGGCGACCGTGCTGGCCGACCTCATGGCTCACACACAGCTAGGTCAGTACTCACACTAACCCTTCTTCATATCCTCAGAACAGGCCTCTTTTAAGATGTTATATGTCTTCTAAAATCTGCTAAAAGAGCAGGATGTATGGTGTTTCAGATGCTGCTGAAAAGAATAGGCCACATAAAAATATTCAAATAAATGCAGCCTTGGTGAGCAGAAGAGACTTCTTTCAAAAACATTAAAAAAAATCATATACTGACCCCAAACTTCTGAACAGTAGTGCTCTTAACAAGTGAAGTCTGCTGGTGAACAGCTGGTGCACTAGACCAGCGATCCTGATAACCCTGTCTTATTCCTGAGCCAGAATCATCAGCGTGCTTCTGCTGTTTCTGTTACAGCTCAGTGCCTTCAAAACAAAAGAACAGATCTTACATTCATCTTGATAGATGACATGCTTACACGCTGCTTCTGTTTATAGCACTTTACTGCTCTGCTGCTGATGATAAAATCTTGCTTCTGAATATTTTGGCTGCATGCTTGCATACTTTTTAACTGTTTCACTGGCATATCTTTAGGGTCCTGAAGCCAATCTGTGTAGATAAAGCCAGCGCTGGCCTCGTTAGTTTGACATGAAAACTGAGCAGGTTCCAGTACTGCTTTGAAATAATCATTTTTTGGCAACCTTCGCTGTTAATAAATCCTGTTAAAGGAATATTTCAGGCAATACTCACTCTCATATCGTTCCAAACATGATGATTTTCTTTCTTTAGCACTCAAAGAGATGTTTTGTGAGAATGTTTCTGCTGCTGTCATTTACATTGAAAGTAAATGAGATTTTTTTTTTTGTCAAGCTCTACAAAAAGCACATAGAAAAAAATCCACACAATTTATATTCATATTTTAACTCAACACACTATATTCCAACTTTGTAAAAAAAAAAAAAAAAATTGAGATTTTAACAGTAAAAGACTGTAAAAGTATGACAGTAACATTTCTGTTATTAACACCTGTAAGTTCCCATACTGTATATGGGGAAAAACTGTAATAGATCTAACCTTACATTTAATGTCATTTTACAGTAAAATACTGTTATTCCTCTGGTGATCTACAGACATTTTTAACCAAACAGTGTTACATTTATATACATTTATATACATTTATATATATTTATATATATACATATATGTATATATATATATATGTATGTGTATATATATATATATATATATATATATATATATATATATATATATAATTTTTTTTACTTTATCGGAATGGTACGGAACTTGGTAAAGGATTTGGCACTTGCTATGTGGATAAAAAAATCAAAACAAAAAAAAAACATAGACATGATTCAGAAAGTTTAAATGGTCCTGAAAAAAATAGTCATGAAATGAATGTGAGATGAATTTCATCTAGTGGAAGCATTTGGTACTGCGGCCAAACCAAATCTTACAGAAAGCTCATTTTTTAAGATGTCAATGTCAAATTTGTAACACAGCTTCTTTAGATTTATGGCTTTGATTTAAAATGTAAGTAAGTAAAATGTGTTTTGGAAAATATATACACTTCATATAAAAATTGAAAATAGTAATTTTGTGCATTTTTCATAACAATAAAAATTCTATAACTTTTTTTTTTTTTTTTTTAAGTTCACTTTTTAAAACTTTTTCCACTTCAGCAATAATCTGCCAAGTGTCATCTTTAAAAAGAGACCAAACTGAAGTCTGTTGCTCCAAAGCATTCAAGATTTATGACAGTTTAAGTTGGAAATTTCATTTTCAGGTTTATGCTCAAAAAGGGAATAAATGGATTATATCTACTGCATAAATATAATTTAGTACCATAAAATACCCTAAAAATATGAAATAATGCTGTAGAAGACTCATGAGGTACTCAAACAGATCTTTAATCTAATAATGAAAACAATAAACAGGAGATTTACTCGAAGGAAACCACAACATACAGTACAACCTGACGTTAAACAATGCAAGATGAGGAGCTAAAAAATAGGGCTTATATACAAGAGCAAACAAAGGGACGAGATAATTAAACACAATACATCTGTTGGGTGGGGAACGAGGATGACTAATCTAATTAAACAAACTGAGAAGCTAACTAGAAACACAATGAAAAATGAATGAAAACAGAACATACATGTGACAAGATGTACATCAGTCATGTACATCTTTTGTTGTTAAATTAAAGTTTATTTTACTGTATATTACCTATATTAATATTAAAGTAACAGACTGGCCTCAAACCTCATTCATGATTGTGCAGAGTCATATGGACTACTTTCATTGTGCTTTCTTGCCTGGTTTTGAGCTTGACATCCTCTAGACACTGTTTGCTTTCAATGTATGAACAAGAACAGAAACGTCTTTGAACTTAGTCATATGAGTTTTGAATGTCATGAGAGTGAGTAATATAATAACTGCAGAACATATTCACTTTACTCAGTTCTGCTCAGAAACATTTGCATTTCCACTATATCTCCTTTTCTCTCATCTCCTCCTCTTTCTTTCACCCTCTTTTTCTGCCTTTCTGCCCTTGAAGGCCCTGGGCGCTGACTGTAAATAACCTCAGATTTCACACAGTGTCAGAGTCGCTCCACTGTTCTAACGCCGGCTGCCAGACAATCCCAGCTGCAAGAGCCAAGATTAAACACAAAACAGCTGCTCGTTGGTTAATAGTGTGGAAGTTCACTATATATAAGAGTATAAATCTCTTCTGTTGGGTGTTAAGAATAAGATGGACAGTAAACACCGTATGGAATTAAAGCAACAGAAACACAGCTAATCAAAACATATGTGATGTTTTATTCCATGTGGAATTTTGGACCAATGAGATACGTGTCAGAAATAGAAACAAAGGCTGCGTCCCAGTTTACATATTTATAATACACGCTAAAAGTATGTGCTAAAAGTACATACTTTTTATTGCGTAGTAAGACATGCTATGTTATCAAATTCTAAATTCATTACTTTTAAATTCAGTATAACTTAACATTAAGATTCATGCAGTTAAATGGAATGGCCTTCACATTTGTCTATAATTAAAAAATGGGAAAAAGCACTACTACTCCGCTTTCATTTGCAAGGAATTGTGGGCAATATTACCTGAAAAAGCACTGGAAATATTTTGTGCATATTTTCTTAGATTTGGAGTGCACTAACCCTTGTGAAAAAGAAGTGCACTTACTGTAATTGTATGGAATATGCACTTGTAAGTGTACTTCAAATCATAAAAGTGTATTTTTAAAAAACTGTACTTACAGATAATATAAAATCTATGAAATAAATCACTTTTCAGTCAATTTTAAATCATTTTTTTAATAATCTTTTGTCGTGCTTTAAAGAAGTACACTTATTTTTATGTTTACTAACATACTAAAGCACATGTAAAGTATTGATTATCATTTTAACTGTAGTGTGTTTTTCAATATTACATTTAAAGTTCATTTATTTTAAACGTAAATTGCAACTTCATCATTACAAATGTGTAAATACAAGTATATTTAAATGCATGGCAAGTTTCAATAGAAATGATGGTAACACTTTACTTGAAGGGGTGTGCATAAGACTGACATGACACCTTCATAATCATGACATGACACGTGTCATGAATATGAAGGAGGTTTTATGAATGTTTATGACAACTGTCATTAAGTGTCATTTGCTCAGTTATGTCATTTTTAATGCAAAGATGACATTGTTTGAGATGTCCGAGTTATGACAACTTGACATAAACCAACACATCATAACCTGTCAGTGTCTTTGTCATGACAACTTGACATAATTTAGCTTTATGGGTTAACATTACATTAAACTGTCATGTGGTTGGTTTTGACATGAGGCCATTATAATAGTGTCATAAATATGTATCTTGAGCTCAAGTACAGTGGTACAAATTGAACTTGTCATTAAAATGTCATTAAGTGACAATACTCTGACAAATAATTTTATAACAGCGTCATGACTATTTTTCATTTCATGTTTTTTTTGTTTTTGTTTTTTGTTTTTTTAAGTTTCCTCCAACAGAAGGTCAGATAATAGACAATTTCAAATTTCGTAAAAAAGATGACACTGTTATAAAATAATGGTAACACTTTATTTTAGGGTCTTTTAACTAGTTGCTTATTACTATTAGCATTCATATGGCTAAAATATTGGCTATTTATTAGTACTTATAAAGCACATATTAATGCCTTATTCTGCATGATCTTATTCTACATTCTTAATCCTACCCAATACCTAAATCTAACAATTAACTATAATAAGCAGTAAATAAAGAGTTTATTGAGGGAAAAGTCATAGTTTATCGTTTATATATGTGTTCCCTATACTGAAGTGTTACCAAAATAATGTAATGTAATGTTAACCCATAAAGCTAAGTAGTTTTTTAAGTTTGATAATTAATCTGCTATGTCATGTTTATGACAGGTTATGATGTTTTGCTAATGTCAAGTTGTCATGACAAAGACACTGACAGGTTATGATGTGTTGGTTTATGTCAAGTTGTCATAACTCGGACATCTCAAACAATGTCATCTTTGCATTAAAAATGACATAATTGAGTGAATGACACTTAATGACAGTTGTCATAAACATTCATAAAACCTCCTTCATATTCATGACACGTGTCATGTCAAGATTATGAAGGTGTCATGTCAGTCTTATGCGCACCCCTTCAAGTAAAGTGTTACCGAAATGGTAAACTATAAATAATAAATGCTTGTCAGTACATTCGTCAGTAAACATTAACAATATTTCAAAGACAATAGAAGTAATTATGAAATTGCATATAAATATGTACTTAAGTTGGTCAAAAAGCACTCTGAAGTTCAGCTGATTGCGTTAAATATAAATTTCAACTGCATTTAATTGGATTCAACATGCAAAAAATTACATTCGGTTCACACTTAAAAGTATATTATTTCCATAATACATATGCTAAAGTGTACTTCTCTTAACACAAGGGAATTATTGCCTTGCATTCAGTTTAGGACAGATAGTGTGTTCATTTGGACAGAGACAGACACAGTTGTGGTGGTGTTCGTTGAGTTTGTTTGGCTGTTTTACTGCTGTAATCCCAGTTCACTTCACTCACTGTCATTCCACACCACCCATCATCCTGCACAGCTTCTTATCTTAAGTCTTATCAATATTATAAATTATCATGGGTTTGATCACAGAACACTCCACCATGCCTTTCTGTATTTTGACCTCCACTCACCTTTGACCTTTGGCACCTCATGACAGACAACCACAGCGCGCCGCCGGATGTGACAGGCCTGTCGGAGCGCTCGGTGCATGCGGAGCGTCCACAGGTGGCATCGGTGCGAGGGCTTCCACGCGGATACACACACACCAGCGTCTTGGAGACCGCCGACGGTGAGCATCCTCCTGTCACACACGACTCTTTCCTGTGAGAAAGAGGGAATGTCATGTCATCTCTCCTCACAACTCTCACTCTATTCATTCAAACTGACTGATTTGTGTTTTTAGAAATGTTTTTCACACTTAACACAGCGTTTTTAGCTCTGTTCTAATCTGCCTCACTAGGCAGCACCTCCTAAAGGAGCGTGCTAAAAAAAAGATATTAGAACAATGTTCTAAAAATAATTTATAAAGCACAAATAAATTTAAGGTCTCTTGTCAAGTAGTGTGCTTAAATGTATTGAATGTGCACTTAACACTTCAAATGGTAAAAGTATCTTTTTTATAAAATTGTACTTAAGGATAATGTAATACTAATGAAATAAAAGGCCACTTAAGTGCACTTAAAGAGAGACACTTTCATGATTGTTTCTTAACACACTTAAGTACACTTTTAAAATGTACACTTTGTAATAATGTCAAATTAAAAGTTTTACTTTAAGGTATATTTTAAATCATTATATTTTAATAACGTTTTAAAGAAGTACACTTATTTTGACACATGTAACGTACTTGATTTTAATTTGAACTATACAGAGTTATTCAGTATTACATTTAAAGTTAATATATTTTAAATGCACTAAATTGCAACTTCATCATTATAAATGTGTAATTACAAATATATTTAAATACATGACGAACAAATTTAAACAGAAATGACATTAAAGTATATTTTAGTTTATCATAAATGTTTGTAGTTCATTCAGCAGTAACTTTAACCATATTTCAAAGACAATAGAAGTAATTATGAAATTACATATAAAGATGTACTTAAGTCCTACTTAAGTGGGTCAAAAAACTTGAACTCTAAAGTCCAGCTGATTGCATTTAATATAAATATAATCTAGAATAAATTTTCATTTAATTGCAGTATCATGCAGTTAAGTGTCTGAAATCATTAAATTCAGTTCACACTTAAGTATATTACTTTAAAATATATAAATGCCTCATTCATTCATACATAAAATATAGTATTTCCACAGTAAGTACTCTTTTTAAAAGTATGCTTAACATATGTAACATACTATATTTCTAATTTCTTTCAATGTATTCAACATTCTGTATCTTCTTTTTTTCTCTCTCCAAAGCTGGAGGCTTTGTATCAGAGATGCATTTACAGCTAATATCTATTGGGTGAAAGAAAAAGAGTGACATATTTTTGACTGTTGGTCTGTTCCAGATATTATGATGTCATTAGCATGCTTTCTTTTTTGTAGGAATAGTTCACTAAAAATGAAAATGCTGTCATCATCTGCTCACTCGCATGCCAGTGCAAAATACAATCTCATTCACATTCAGACCTGATAATATCATTGAGAACCAATGAATTTTGATACCCGAGTCACCATCCACTTTCATTATAGGACAAAAGACACCCTGGAAAGAATGAGAGGAAAATCATATAGTGCTTTATGAGTGACATTAGCATGTGTACATGATGACTCGTTGATTTTCATTTTTAGGTGTGCAGTCTCTTTAAGAGCTGAACGTCACTTCAGGATCATGATTAACCTGCTTTCTTGTCCTCACTTGTACCAATTGCTGTGGTGTGTTAGTTCTGGGAAGGATGACTATTTAGTGATGGTTAAAAAAAAAAAAAAAAAAAAAAACAGTTAATTGATTTTTTTTATGTCTGTCATGCTCAGTTTGAGTGGCCTCGGCTCTGTAGAAGCAGTGCTGTGATGAACATGCGTGTTTATTCGGGTTTTCTCTTCTTCAGGCACTGACAGGGGAGATGAGGAGGCCACGGATGGTATTTATACAAGTTTTCTTTCACTCTGCCCCTCCTCCTGGTGTCTCTGTGCATCTGTGTCTCAGCTGTCACCTGTGTCGAACACCGTCTGCCTAATTATGATCACAAGAAAAATATTTCCTCCTAATGTGTCTCTTTTTGTCTTTTTAATGTTGTTTATTCTTTCAATAATAGGTTTTGCAGTATGACTTGAATACTGTTATAAACAAAGCTTTACACGGGAAGTTATTGAAATTTCTCAAATAAAACACTCTTGTGAAAAAGAAGTATACTTTTATACTTTTTTTTAGTATTTATTATGGAAATAATATACTAAAAAAGAATATACTTAAGTGTGAACTCTTGCATGTTAGCTGTGATTAAGAGTAAGTTTAAATGTATATTAAAGGTGCCCTAGAATCAAAAATTGAATTTACTTTGGCATAGTTGAATAACAAGAGTTCAGTACATGGAAATGACATACAGTGAGTCTCAAACTCCATTGTTTCCTCCTTCTTATGTAAATCTCATTTGTTTAAAAGACCTCTGAAGAACAGGCGAATCTCAACATAACACCGACTGTTACGTAACAGTCGGGATCATTAATATGTACGCCCCCAATATTTGCATATGCCAGCTCATGTTCAAGGCATTAGACAAGGGCAGCCAGTATTAACGTCTGGATCTGTGCACAGCTGAATCATCAGACTAGGTAAACAAGCAAAGACAATAGCGAAAAATGGCAGATGGAGCGATAATAACTGACATGATCCATGATAACATGATATTTTTAGTGATATTTGTAAATTGTCTTTCTAAATGTTTCGTTAGCATGTTGCTAATGTACTGTTAAATGTGGTTAAAGTTACCATCGTTTCTTACTGTATTCACGGAGACAAGAGCCGTCGCTATTTTCATTATTAAACACTTGTAGTCTGTGTAATTCATAAACACAACTTTATTCTTTCTAAATCTCTCCAACAGTGTGTAATGTTAGCTTTAGCCACGGAGCACAATCAAACTCATTCAGAATCAAATGTAAACATCCAAATAAATACCATACTTACGCGATTAGACATGCTGCATGACGAACACTTTGTAAAGATCCATTTTGAGGGTTATATTAGCTGTTTGAACTTTGTTTATGCAATGATAGAGTCAAGAGCTCGGGAGGGGGCGGAGAGCGCGCGATTTAAAGGGGAAGCACGCTGAATCGGCGCATTTCTAATTATGCCTCAAAATAGGCAGTTAAAAAAATTAATAAAAAAAAATCTATGGGGTATTTTGAGCTGAAACTTCACAGACACATTCAGGGGACACCTTAGACTTATATTACATCTTGTAAAAAAACGTTTGATGGCACCTTTATAGTAGTATAGCTGAACTTTAAAGTGCTTATTTAAGCGCTTATTTAAGATGTACTTACGTACATCTGGCAAGCATTTATTTTTAAACTAAAATATATTTTAATGTCATGAACTTGCATATCATGTATTTAAATATGTTTGTAATTACACATTTGTAATGATGAAGTTGCAATTTAGTACATTTAAAATATATTAACTATAAATGTAATATCAAAAAAAGTAATACAGGATTTTCTCCAGCATACAATACATTTTAAAATTAACTGCATGAATTCAGAGTAACGTTAACATAACTTTCAACACACTCAAATCAATGTATTTTTAGTGTGACTGTTTTGACCAAGTAAAACAGCATTGCGTTACCTCACACTTTTTTTTAGTCAAATAAAGTGACCTGTAGAAGTAGTAATCCAGCACTCATGGCTGTTTCATTGGAAGTAAATAAAATAATGTTGATTTAAAATATCAGACAAGTTCAGGGAAGAAGGAGCAGACATTAAACATATCTTTAATCATACAATAAACAACTACTGAAAGGAGCAGCCGACTGCATCATATAAGCATAATAAAAACAGCAGTGTAAAATGTCCCACGGCGCTCGACCCGTCCTGCTTCATACCGCAGTAACATTAATAAAACTTTAATACATTAACTCATCATAACTCAATACATAAACATGTTTCCCATCGGCTCTGGAGATGAAGACGACAACTCCCATCACATTCACGGCATCATCAAGCTACGCCTTTGTTATTGTTTTGAACGAGCGACCTCTAGTGGCCAAACTTACATATTGTGCCTTCAAAAGAAACTTTTAATTTACAAAGTGCACAATTTCATTAATATTATGTTATCTGCAAGAACAGCTTTTTTTTTTAAATATACTTTTAAAATGACACTACAAATGCATATTCAGTACAATTCAATTCTTTTTCACAAGGGAAAGCTCTTGTTTAAGTAAATGATTAGATCATTTGATTGTTTGTCAAATGGTTCTGTCATTTGGCATCTAGGTTATGTTATGCTCTGTGCATTTTGACAGTGTTTTGGACCACATTTTATCTTTTTTCTTTATATAAAATAACTCTACATTAATAACCTTTTAGTACTCTTTAAATGATTGTGGCCATAAAATGGTAATGGCACTTAAACCGTGATATATTTATCATCGCAGGCCAATACCTTCAGTACTTTGGTACTTACATGGTGCTTCAAAGAATACCACAGTGTTACCATGGTATAATGTATGTTAAAACATGGTATTATCATCGCATCATGTCCAAAAGTAGTATATTTTGATATTTTTTCGATGGTGAATACAAGCATGCAAATTGCAGATTAGTCACAGTATCATGGTAGTGTGTGATTATTGTGTTTATTAATAGGTTAATATGGCTTAAGGACATTTATGAGGCACAATAACAGTAGTCATGTAGAGATTATGCTCGCTTGAGAGGAATTATTCAGGAAGGTTGTGTGTTTGGGGAGGTGTTACAGTAATTGGCCTCAGCGGGTCCTGCAGTGAATTGTGGGTACTCGAGCACAGTCTCAGAGTGCAAGAGTGAGTGAGTGAGACACAGACAGACAGCGGCTGAGGCTCAGGTGTCTCATGACAATGAAACGTCAGAGAGCGTCTCAGTCATACATATATACATGACACATCCATCTCTCTGTGGATTCAGAGCCAGACGTTTAACAGAGAAATGAAAGGGTGGATTCATCATGTGAAGATGATGTTTGTCTTCGTGTATGGTTCTGTTCTCTTCTCTCAGTTGTGTGACAGCCTGTGTTTTTCCTGGATAGAGACATTTGATGGGTGATTCTATTCTAAATGTTATAAATCAGCTGAGAAGTTTCTCAAACCTTTGAGATTTATCTTCAATTTAACAAAATGTATTCCACCGTAAAGTTCAGAGCTTGTTGTTGTGGCGTTTCTGTGACATGTGGTGACTAGGGCTGTAAATATTTGCCCGGAAAATGATTCAGTTTCATTTACATTTCTTTACTAAGTAATATGAAATTTGAAATTTGATTATTTTGGACTGATTCATAATTATGTTACACTGCATAATTACACTGCACTGGAATATTGCTGAAAACAATCATCCAATCAACAATCACCATTATATAAACTATTAAATCAATTCTGTAATGAACAATACATTCATTTTACACACTGTAAAAAGTAATGCTCTATATCTACTCAATAAAATTTTGGCAACAGATTACAAGCAATATTATTAACTAAATTCAACAAATAGAATTGAGTTAGAATTAATCAAATTAATTCCTTAAATGTCAACCATTTAAAATGAGTAAAAATTAAGTAAAATTTAAACAAAAATATCCAAATAACAGACAGATGTCAAAGATGAATTATTGCCAACATTGAAGACACCTGATGATAACGAGCAGAATCACTGAAGGAAAGAGAAACACAAGAATTAACAGAGGTTTAGATGTTGATTTAGATTGTATTGAAAATGTTTGGTCACCATTATGGTGATCAGTGTGTCATTTAGTTGGGCAGTTTGTGTTTGCTAATTTACACATTTTAAATGGTTGACTTTTAAGGAAATTTATTTGATTAATTCTAACTTAATTCTTATATGCTGAATTTAATTAATAATATTGCTTGTAATCTGTTGCTACAATTTTATTGAGAAAATAGAGCGTATTACTTTAAAGACAGTAACACTGAGACATCACTGAAAAAAAGACAGTTTCTTCTAAAGGACTTTATTTATTTATTTACAGTTTCCCACATTTTTTTTTTTATTTCATTGGGAAATTGCTCAGACACGGTTTGCAACACTTACTAGAATCACCCTGGTGCTCGTGATATTGTTTAACATGTATTAACTTATTCATTGCGTCTTTTGTCCCTGTGTTTCATGTGAATGGACTTTAATCTATGTAAACTGTAATAATCCTAAAGCCCCGCGTGAAGCACATATCGAAAGCTCAGACGGACTCTTTGAGCAGAAAGCTCATGAATGGCTCATGAGATGGGTAGCCGGGCAGCGGCTTGTTGCTAGGCAGTGCGAGTCCAGCTGCCTCAATCAGAGTCGAGCAGTCTCTGATGCGCTGGGTCAGGTGTCTCGACTGAGCGCGCTCAGTACCATCTCAACCAACCCCATGGGCATACAGCCTTACTCTGACTGACAGGCTGTTGTGTGAAACTGTCCTCAGCTTCCTTTCACAGTGACCTTTCCCTGCTTTTTTATCTCATCTTCTCCATCTCTTTCTCTTTGTCCCGTCTTCTCCTGACACTATCTCTGTCTAAAGGCGTTCCAGTCAACAGTCGAGTGTCCTCCAAGATTCAGCAGCTCCTAAACACTCTGAAAAGACCAAAGAGACCCCCTTTACGAGAGTTCTTTGTTGATGATTTCGAGGAACTTTTGGACGGTAGGTTCATAACATTTAGAAATATCTAATTCAGTCATGAAACTCTAGATGGCGCAGACTTATAGATCCTTTACATGCAATCTGCTAACAATCACATCATTACCACATGGCACAAGCTGACTGGCCTCTGCAGCCAATGAGATTGCTTGCTCAACATTCAAACAGTCTGGTTCAGTGTTCGCTGTAAGCTGGTCCTGCAGCGCTATCATAGTTCCTCTGAACCCCTCCACCTCCCCAGCTCCACCTGCCTAAATCTGCTACGGGATTTATGTGTGTCTATTTATGCAGCAGGAGCTGAAGTTTTAAAAATGTGATGATACCAACATTTCCCCTAGCATTTTGAGTGCTTAAACACCTCTGATTGGCCATTGTGTTCACGCACTCAACAGAAATGTCTGTGATTGGCTACAATGACAAACGCTTCGAAAACCCTTTTAACTGACCTAGCATTGTGATACCGGGGTTTACATGACCAGTCACCAAAACTTACATGTTCTTCAGAGAACGTAAAAATCTTTTTTTAGTATTCTGGGGAGCCTTTATAACTCGAGCCACGTCTCGTGCTCAAGCCCTCTATCGCAGAACGCAGGCCAATTATATTTACTTTCATCTCACACATGGATTATATGAAAATATGAACTTGTGAATTGCCGTTTACACTTAGATTGAATAGGTGTCTCTGAAATACTTGCTCATAACCTTTTTTGATTTAGCCCCCCAAAAAATGCTTTTAAAAAGAAGCTACTGATCCAGGAGACAGGAAAATAACACAAACAATACATCTGAATAAGGCAACCATGTTAAGGGTAAAGGTTATGTCTGATGTGTGTGTCACTGTGAGGGGATGCATTCATCTGGAAAAGCTTGTTTAGCACCAACAGCATCTGTTTTATTATCAGACAGGTTCAGTCACATTTCCTTGATGCACATACTGTAAATCAGTGTTTATCTGTGGTTCTGTCCTATGGAGCATCATAGAGTAGAATATAAGTTTATTACAAAACATTCACATATACACTACAGTTCAAAAACTGGGGTCAGTAAGATTTTTTTTTAAGAAATTAAAACTTTTATTCAACAAGGAGGCATTAAAATGTATCAAAAATTGACAATAATTGACAATTTACATTGTTACAAAAAAATTGTTTAAAATAAATGCTGTTCTTTTGAACTCTCTGTTCATCAAAGAATCCTAAAAAATAAAATGTATCACAGTTTCCTCAAAAATATGAAGCAGCACAACTGTGTTCAACATTGATAATAATCAGAAATGTTTCTTGATCATCAAATCATCATATCAGAATGATTTCTGAAGGATCATGTGACACTGAAGACTGGAGTAATGATGCTGAAAATTCAGCTTTGATCACAGGAATAAATTATATTTTAATGTATATTCACATAGAAAACAGCTATTTTAAAGGTAGAGAGATAGAGATAGATGCTATTTATACTTAGTTCAAATAGTAGCAGATACTATTTGCACCTCAGTGTATTGTTGTACATTATATAAAATAGTTAACAATAATAACAGTATATTCAGTGTCTATGATTATATTTTTTAAAATCACAAATTGATGCTGCCTTACGGGACATTACTTGTCCCTGTCCCTAAAGCCACCAACCCCTCACCCTACCCAATAAACACTATATTCCCACTATTAAATACATACTGTATATAGGCACTTTATATCCACTTTTCAAACGCTTTCTTAATTTTTATTTACAATAAACGCCTCTCTGAGAGAGGTTATATACGGTGGGAAAAGGGAGAAGAATGAGTTCAGAAAAAGGCAGATTCAAACTCAGGTAGGTTGTGTATACGCTACACCCACCTTACTCTCCACGCCACTACTCTCATTTCCAGTGGGATTTCTTTTGTCTGGCTCAGTCAGACAGTAGTGAGCGGATTTAGTGTCTTAGTAGCCTCTGCCATCAAGATGACCAGATTGTAGTGTGCAGTATGTAGTACTCAGTTTATTCAGCCACTAGTACAGTGGTCTGCAAACTATTTGAGGGTTATTAAAGTTGTTTAAAATGTTTGAGAATGCATCAATCTCACCTCCCCCTTTGTTCACTTGTTCAGCCCTTTCTTACAAATACTGAGAAATACTCTTTCATATTCTCTAGAAGCAGCATCTTTGCTTTATATTCTCTCTCTCTTTCTTTCTGTCTGTCTGTTTTTCTTTCTTTTTCTGTTCCAGACACACAAAATCAATCAAATCTATTTAAAGCCGTGTCACGTCTCATCTTCAGGACACATAAGTCACCCTGAGACGGATCAGTGTTTAGTGACATTTAAAATCACTCTCACACATAAACTCTGTTAGCGAGCGACATACAGTGTAAGGCAGAATCCATCATGAAACCTTATGAAAGACTGATTCTCAACTCTCTGTTTAGACAGAAACTCAACATGTTTGTGATTTCAATAGATTTTGACATCAGTGTGTTGCTCTAATAAGTATACAATACAATAATAAAATACATATAGGAGAAAATGAGTGATTTTTATTTATACTGACTGAACTTCTAAGTGTTGATTAGTATGCATTTATTTATAACTGGCTTTGTTCACCATCTTGTATTTATTTTTCACTGAGCATGTTGCAGTGCATCTCTACCTCTCTACCTCCATCCTCATCCTATTTCTCTCCCTCCCCTCTTGGGATACATATAGCCTCATATAGCCAGGCTTTTGACTAGTGACAAGTCTGATCCACATTGCAGCTCATTCTGGCCAAGCTTAATGTGCTGGGAATTGAATGTGTTGGGAAAATGTCCCGCCCCTTACCATAACCACCAGTTTCAACACACTACTAACTAACTCAACCAGGCCACGCCCCTTTATTCTGCATATGAATTATTTAAATGAGGAATATTGAGACATGTTCGTTCCCGGACTCAAGACTATCTTTTTCGTGCTCAAACAGCAGCATTCCACACAAAAGAAAGATGAACATGGAAAAGAGCACGGTATCTAAATAAATGAATAATTTGATTATTTGCACAAAGCAAACCAGATAGGGTGAGGTATTAGCTTTACATTAGTCACTATGTCGTATTTGTCCCCTACAGTCCAGCATCCAGACCCGAACCAGCCCAAGCCTGAGGGGGGTGAGATGAGAGCCCTGAACGGGGAGCCGCTAGGTGTGGTCACTAACTGGCCTCCGTCATTACTGGCCTCTTTACAGCGCTGGGGGACCACACATCCCAAGAGCCCCTGCCTCACAGCACTGGACAACGCTGGCAAACCCGTCTACACACTGACATACGGTACAGATGTGGAACTTCCCAGTGAACTGAATGCAACGATTTACTTAAGAGTGGTTTCACAAACAGTTTACACAAGATTTGGCTCGTCTTTCTTGAACTAGACTCATTTGTAATGCATTTTTTAGTTTATATTCAAAATCTAGCTAATATACCCTTGTGAAAATGAAGTGCGCTCAATACTTCAGATCTTAAATGTATATTTTTTCACTTGCAATTGTACTTGCAGATAATGAAATAAAAGGCCACTTAAGTGCACTTTCTAAACACACTTAAGTACACTTTTAAAAAGTGCACTTTTCTAATGTCAAATTAAAAGTTTTATTTTAAAGTACATTGTAAATTATTACGCTTTAATAATCTTTTATCATGATTTAAAGAAGTACACTTATTTTGATGTGTTGATTAACATACTGAAGCACATGTAAAGTACTTTTAACTGTAGTGTGTTATTTAATATTACATGTAAAGTTAACTTATTTTAAAAGTAAATTGCAACTACATCATTACAAATGTGTAATCACTAATATATTCAATACAAGTTTCAGTAGAAATGACATTAAAATATATTTTAGTTTACCATAAATGTTTGTCAGTTCATTCAGCAGTAATTTTAACCATATTTAAATACAAGTAATTACGAAATTACATTTAAAGATATACTTAAGTCTTACTTAAGAGGGTCAAAAAACACGCTAGAGTTCAGCTGAATGCATTTAATATAAGTTTAAACTACAAAACATTTAATTTTAACGCAATTAAGTGTTTGAAAATATTGCATTCAGATCCCTCTTAAGTATATTAATTATTTCCATTCTGAGTTTCAAAAGTAGGCTAAAGTGTACTTCTGTTTCACAAGGGTAATATATATATATATTTGTATATTTGGCTTGTTTGTACTGCACTGTAAAACCGAACAGTGAAATAATTAAATTAAATGAGTTTGTTTCACTCAAATAATAATGAAAGTTCATTGTACTTAATAGAAAAAGTTGCATGAACTCAAAATTTCATTGTAGTAAGCTGAACTTAATATGATTGAGTTGAGCTGCAGCAGATTTCTAATTCCCAGCATGCTTTGCGTCAGACCATATAAATAACTGTTGAAATTAAGTGTTATTTTGTGTGTTTTTCCACAAGATTAAAAGTTAATGTTTAATGTTGTGTTATGTTGGGATTCAGGGGGGTTCTGTTATGTTAGTTTTGTAGAGTAGAGCCTGTGGTTAGGTTGAGGATGAGCTGCAAAACATTTAAGACCACATATGCTGTTTGATTACATATATGCAAGTATGTAATGACAGTCTCTCTGATAGTTATAATAGCATGTGTTATTTGCTATGTAACATTTAACCAAGATCTGAATGTGATGTTTATGTAAATTAACTGTATGTAATTAACATTATGATGAGTTGGGAAAGGGATGCTGGTGACGGGATTGTTAGTGAGAGACACCTGTGCACCACACTGGCCTTGATCCGCTTCCATGGCTCTCGGCCCCACCCCACTTGTCACAAAAATTTTAAGTTCTACCAACTTTAAAAAAATGAGTTAGTTTCCTCAAATGTTTTGAGTATTCTGAACTTATTGGGTTTTACAGTGTGGTAATGATGAATGAACTCTTATTGCTAAGTGAACAGACAGTGCAGGTTTGAATGTTTGTGCGTGTAATTCTGTTTTCATAGGGAAGTTGTGGACGCGGAGTCAGAAACTTGCATATACGCTGCTGAACAAACTGAGCACCAGGAATGAACCACTGCTGCGGCCTGGAGACCGAGTGAGTGTGCTTATCACGCATGATCACCCTCCTTTACACCTCACATTAACTTTCTATCTTGGTTTAACCAGTTACAAGCGGACAGTGTTGTGTAACGGTTAGATTCTGCTATTGTTGTCTTTTATTTTGAAATTCTCTTCCGTTTCCTTTGGCTTTGAGGACTGTCTACTCACCCAACACACAGTCAGTGCAGCAGAACAAGGTTTTTAAATGGTTGTACTGTGAAGCATGATTTCATTCCCATTCCCTCTCTCAAAAACATAGCATGTTACCAAGATATCATGTTCAAGCTAATCAAACAAACGTTTTCTAACTACTTAGGTAAGCTAGTAGACATTAGCTTGCTAGCTAGATATATTTAGTTTTACCACTTTTAGTTTTAATAATACATAATATGTAATTTAAATGAAACATTTTCATGTCTGAGACTAAATAATTCTGATCTCAGTCAGCACATTTTGGAGCAGCAGTGAACCAACGGTTTGAGCTTTATCAACATGCAGTGTTATTGTTCACTAAAACTATTCAAAATTTATTTTGAAATAAAATAAAATATTAATATTAGATTTGCAAAAAACTTGATGAAAAGTTAAACAAGAAATGTTGATTTGCAACTACTGTAACTAAACTAACTAAAACTGAAATAAAAAATAAATTAAATAGAAATATTAAATAATAATAATAATATCAATAAATGACAAAAGCACACAATAAAATTACAAAAAAACATTAAACTGAAAATGTAAAAATAAAAGCTAATTTGTAATAAATATTATAATACACTCTAAGAAATGCTTGGTTAAAAACAACCCAAGTTGGGTTGAAAATGGACAAACCCCGCAATTGGGTTGTTTTAACCCAGCGTTTGGGATAAATGTTTAACTCAACCTGCTGGGTATTTTACTTAACTCAACTATTGTTTAAAAATTACTGTATTTCTTGCTTAAAATTAACCAAAAATATGTAGC